>NC_080165.1:150325882-150548382 GCF_950295315.1 Erinaceus europaeus | reverse complement strand
TACCAGACCCCCCCCTCAGGGCCATGAGACCCCACAACGTGCGGGGCTCAACCCAGACTGCACAACGTAAGTCACGGCGACCTGCCAGGGCCCTGCAGGGAATCTTACAAAGTGACGTGGTTAAGAGCATTACTGAGCGGCTGGGTGGTGGTGCACCTGGCTGAGTGCACATGTTACAGTGCCCAAGGACCCAGGTTCGAGCCCTCGGCCCCCACCTGCAGGGGAAAGCTTTGTGAGTGGTGAAGCAGGGCTGCAGGTGTCTTCTTTTTTTATTTATTTTTTTATTATGTTTATTTATTTATTGGATAGAGAAAGTCAGAAATTGAGAGGAAGCAGGAGACAGAGAGGGAGAGGAGACAGAGAGACACCTGCTACCCTGCTTCACCACTCGCAAAGCTTTCCCCCTGCAGGTGGGGACCGGGGGCTCGAACCTGGCTCCTTACACATTGCAAACATGTGTGCTCAACCAGGCGCGCCACCACCCGGCCCCACAGGTGTCTTTCTATCTCTCTCTCCCTCTCTGCCACTTCCTTCCCTCTGAATTTCTGGCTGTCTCTTTCCAATAAATAAAGATGATTTTTTAAAAAATAGGGGGTCGGGCAGTGCGCAGTGGGTTAAGCGCATGTGGCGCAAAGCGCAAGGACTTGTATAAGGATCCCAGTTCGAGCCCCGGCTCCCCACCTGCAGGGGAGTCGCTTCACAGGTGGTGAAGCAGGTCTGCAGGTGTCTGTCTTTCTCTCCCCCTCTCTGTCTTCCCCTCCTCTCTCCATTTCTCTCTGTCCTATCCAACAATGAGTAACATCAACAACAACAATAACCACAACAAGGCTACAACAACAAGGGCAACAAAAGGGGGAGAATGCTTCCAGGAGCGGGATTCATGGTGCAGGCACTGAGCCCCAGCAATAACCCTGGAGGCAAAAAACTTTTTTAAGAGTGCTACTGAGTCTGATAGTATCTGAAAGATTCAAACACAAGGTGCAACCAACTTTTAAAAAGCATCTCTCTCTAAATGATTTGTGTCCTCAGTGCCTTTAGGAGCCCTGGTTCCAGTTTTACTTCTCACGATTCCAATTCTACGCCTGCTGCTGACTTCTCGGATTCAGTGTGGCTAACAGCAAACACCGACCCCTCCCCACATCAGTCTCTCTCCTCATCGCCTACATATCCAGCAGCATCCCCAGGTCCACATCTGGGTTACCCTGGAAGCGATACCACCCAGCACTTCCCACATGCAGCCTGTGTCTCTCTGTGCACAGTGGTTGCCGCCCTCCTCACCCACAGTGCCACTCCCACGGCTCCACACCCACACTGCACCCAACCCAAAGCGCACAGATCCCTCTGGAAACCACACGCGTGCACACACCTTCGTGCCTCTAACTTCTCTCTACGCCACTGACATTAGGCTCAGCAGCTGTGCTGCCCTCTCTTTATTTATTTATTAGCTACACGGCCAGAAATTGAGAGGAAGGGGGAGACAGAGAAAGAGAGAGACAGAGAGACATGCACTTGTGAAGCTTTCCCCCTGCAGGTGAGGACCAGAGGCTTGAACCCTGGTCTTGCACACGTAACATGTGCGTTCAACCAGGTACACCACCACCCTGCCGTTGCCCCTCTCTTTTCTGACTAGTCCGGCAGCCAGACAGACAATCATTAGGTGAATTCTATTTGCATGCTTTTATCACATTAGTCTTTGCTCAAAAGCCCTCCACACCCCCTACCCCTGATACAATGATTCATAGTAGGAGAGAGAGAGGAGAGGGGAGAGGGAGAGGAGAGGGAGAGGGAGAGGGAGAGGGGAGAGGGAGAGGCAGAGAGAGAGGGAGGAGGGCGAGTGGAGGGCGAGTGAGAGGGAGAGTGAGAGAGAGAGGGAGAGGGAGAGGGAGAGGGAGAGGGAGAGGGAGAGGGAGAGGGAGAGGGAGAGGGAGAGGGAGAGGGAGAGGGAGAGGGAGAGGAACCTTTTTTCCCCAGCTGCAGGCAAGGAACTTCTAGAATCTTTGTGATCTAGGTGATAAGAGCGACTCAAGTGTCTTGCCTAGTTAATGAGGGGACTGGTGGCTTTACCTACAGGCAGAGGATTGCTTGCCTGGGAAACCAGCCCTATGATTTAAAAAGCTGTAATGTGGGGGCAGGTGGTGGTGCACTTGGTTAAGCGCACTCATGACAGGGCACAAGGACCCGGGTTCAAGGCCCTGGTCTCCACCTGCGGGGGAAAGCTTCACGAGTGGTGACGCAGGGCTGCACGTGTCTCTCTGCCTATCTTCCTTTCTTTCTTGATTTCTCTCTGTCTCCCTATCTTCCACTCCTTCTTGATTTCTCTCTGTCTCTATCCAATGATAAAGAAAGAAAAAGGGCAGGACGTACATAATAGGAAGCACAAGGACCAGAGCAAGGATCCTGTTCCAGCCCCCGGGCTCCCCACCTGCAGGGGGGTCGCTCAGCCAGCGGTGAAGCAGGTCTGTAGGTGTCTGTCTTTCTCTCCCCTCTCTGTCTTCCTCTCCTTTCTAATTCCCCTCTGTCCTATCCAACAATAAAGCAATGGAAAAAAAGATGGCCATCAGAAGCAGTGGATTCATAGTGTAGGCACTGAGCCCCAGTGATAACCCTGGAGGCAAAGAGAGAGAGTTGGAATGTAGGGGCCGGGCAGTGGTGCACCTGGTTGAGTGCACACATTACAGTGCACAAGGACCCGGGTTCAAGCTCCCGGTCCTCACTGTAGGGGAAAACCTTTCATGCGTGGTGAAGCAGTGCTGCAGGTGTCTCTCTGTCTCCCTCCCTCTCTATCTCTATTCTAAACAAATAAATACACTTTTTTTTAATGTTGAAACATCCCACTTCCACATTTGGGGAGAAGGGCTGGAGGTTAAGTTTGAACTGCCCATATCCAGTGGTCTCCTCCATTGTAGCTATGTAATAACACCCACATTAAGACAGTGAACGAGGTTGGCAAGCAGGCGGAGGCCTGCATTTTAAGTCAAGAGAGAGGGAATCTAAAAGGGGAGAACAACTATCACCTTAAATAATGTCTATTCTCTCAAGAATGTAGGATTAGGCAGCTGTTTCATTTTCTGCTTGATAGATATTTCCACGGTTTGAGGAGTTTGGAATTTTAAATGTTACTTTGTAATTTGCTCCAAATGGTAAGAATCTGATAGTTGGCAACCGCCAGTGGTGTTTGTCAGCAGAATTTCAGACCCCTGAATGGCTCAACTATAGAGTTTAACATGCTCTTCAGACCAGCGATCCTTGAGCTGGGACCTTACCGACACAAATGTGTGAAGCACTTAGTCATCAGACGTATTTGCAAAACCTCCCTGGGACTCTCTAACCCCAAGACACGATGTGAGCACATGTCACTCATATTCCCTAACCTGGCCACACCCCCACCCAGTCTCTTTATCTGTAAAAGGAGAATCATAACTACCTCACTGAAAGGGTATGAAAAATTAGTTAATAGTTATGAAAAGGTCTCTTGCCTGTGAAGGTCTCTCCCCCATCTCTCTCTCTCTCTCTTTCTCGCTCTCTCTCTCTCTTTCTCTCTCTCTCTTTCTCTTTCTCTCCCTCTCTCTCTCTGTCTCTCTCTCTCTGTCTCTGTCTCTGTCTCTGTCCCCTTGCAAGTGCTGCCACCCCTCTAAGGACTCCTATGGCCACACGAGCAGGAAGCAAAGGCAGGAGAAGGCCACATGGCATGTTCCAGGCATCTGTTTTTCTACTTGAAAAACATTTATTTGAAATTCTATCAGATAGTTAAATGCCAAGAAAAAAAAATTCATTACCTCTGTTCTGATTATACCAGGAGTCTTGCAACTCCTAAAATATTCCCCCAATCAGCTAAGAGGCCACAACTTAACAGCATATGAGATGCAAAACTTTAAGATCCCACCCCGCACGGGTATAAAGTGTAGGCCTTCAAATTTGCGAGGAGTGAATTGGAATAAAGACATTTACAGCAAGTCATTTCATAGCCATTTGTTGTCATGTACACACAGCGTTAAGTCCCAATGTACAGAATTTCCACATTTATAGACAGTGGGCAACATAGCTCACAATTCCTGTCTACCTTACAATCAAGCGTCCACGTTTCAATATGGCTTATGAACTACAGACAAGAACAGAGCAGAAGGAGCTGCCAGCTCCAGAGAGCAGCACTGGACGCCGCCTCCTTCCATGGCCCTTCCCCAGTTGCAAATGAGGGCACTGCTGGGTGTTTCCCGGTAGCCCCCAACCATCAGTCCCTAAACAGCTTTAAGACAGATTCTAGTGGAGCAGCAGATCGCTTTCTCTCCTCTCCTCTCCCTCTCCTCTCCTCTCCTCTCCTCTCCTCTCCTCTCCTCTCCTCTCCTCTCCTCTCCTCTCCTCTCCTCTCCCGGATCAACTAGGAATACCAAAGGAGACCACCCGGACCGAAACAAGACAGGACCAGAATGACCACAGGAACCCAGTAAATCACCCGTGAGTACAAACACGCGTGGCTGGTGACAGAGAGGAGAGAGGGGCCTAAGGAGAGATTAAGTGACTGCTAACAGTTCAACAGTTTGTCAGTGGAGACACCACCTCCAGTCTGCTCCACAACAAGGGGACAGCTGAAGGGAGGAGAGGACTCCCCAGAGACTCACCAAGTGCAACTCTGAGTCTCCATTGCTACTACCCTCAGAATCTGGAGCAGCAACAGGGAGGGACACCAGGGGACAGAGATCTAACCGGGAAACTCAGAAGACCTATACCTCGGTGGCATAGCTGAGGGGCTGTGAAGGTCTCTTTGCATAACCACTGGATTATCTCTGCCACACCCTGCTTTATCTCTTGGTCAGGAGTCAGTGATTAAGTGATCATTGCATTCAACATGCCTGACGCAGCCAGAAACCATTTGGTTTTGGGAAGCCTCGGAGTCTGTCACTCTCACCTTTACTCCTTCCAGCCTTCACCATCAGGAAGCCGCCGCACCTCCTACATTTCCTCAGCCCATCATCACCTGACGCAGGTGCATGTGTCTGGGCACCCGTGTACCGTAAGCATGATCCCGGGAGACGGATTACATGAGGTGAAATCATTTTGACCGGACTGGCAAATAGTTTGCCCCTAATGAAACAGAGATGCCTCAGAAATGTGTACACTGTCTTTAATTTTATTGCTGAGGTTTCAGAGATGACATATCAAAGGTAGAAATAGAGCCATTTGGACATGGTTTGTGTTTAATAAGTCAAATGTGGTCTATCTTTTACCGAGAAATAGAGGCAAAGAGAAAGAACGATTTAAATTCTGACTACTTACAAGAAAAGCCCACAGTGTGAATTTTCTTTTTTTTTTTCTTGGCCTTTAAACTAACAATTATATTATATGCTCCTCTGCTGTCTAACCACCACTAAATAACATCACAATTGAGGAATTAAAGACTTTTCTTTTAAGACACAAGGTAACTTTTGAAAAAAAAAATTTTAATAGATGTTTGAATTTTAATGGGAGAGAAGAAATACACTGTTCCAGAGTCACACATTTTTTTAAAGGTGTTTGCCATTAATGGGCAGCGGGAAGTGAATCCAGCAATGCCACTCAGCCTAAAATCCACTGCTGTCGTGAATACATGTCACTCTGCAGTTATGGTCGGAAACGCTGAAAGCTGGGCCGAGGAGGCGGCAGAGTGGAACAGTAGCAGATACACAACATGCCTGAGTCCTGACAGGCCCCAAGTTCCATCCCCACATGCCAGAACTGAGTAGTGCTCTGATCTGTTTCTCATAAAAATAAATAAATACCCCTTAATGGAGATGTTTTAAAGTTCAAATTGATTACTAAAATTATTTGTGTACAGGATATCAAAGTGTAATGTCAGTCTTTTGCTCTGAGTAGTCCCCAGCTGAAGACGACGAGGCCGATGGCTGCTGGCTAGACGTCCGTCAATGACTTGTCATCGAGGTGGTCTCCTTTATTTGTCTGAAGTCTTTGACAATTGGAGGCAATAAATCTGCTGGAATTTCAGCACTGAAATCTGTCATGATGTAGCCGGCGGCAACAGTTTCAAAATACGTTAAGTCTGGGGACAAGTTTCCTGCTTTGACAAGAGCCAGGATGGCAGAATTCACAGGGTGAGCCCCCAGACAACTGAGTTACAATCCTTCAAGTGCTTTCTTCATATCCTCTGTAACCATCTAAAGGGCAAAGTTATTTTGTTTGCCTCCAGTTATCTTATTTTAAGAGTCACATGGCTTAAATATCTTTAAAATGTTTAACATTGGGGACTGAAAACTTAAAAGTTTCAAACGAAGCCAACAGCCTAGGTTCCTCTGCACTCATTCCTAGCACCGTCGGGTTCTCACCCACCGGGAGCAGCCTTTTCAACTTGCATCTTCATCCAGACCACTGGACACAACTGAACCCAAGTCTAGAACCCCTCGATCACACGTCACGGATCCCTGGGTCTCTTAAGGATGGTTTGCCAGAGTTCACCTTCTAGACCTAGAAATGTGTCATTGAACGCATGCTCATCAGTTCTTATCCAACGAAACTGGGAGTATAAAGGAGGTCAAAGGGTCCTGGGTCATAACCAGAAACAATAAAAATCACTTCACCCTGTTTAAAGAAAAAACAAAAAGAACCTGAGTTGGTCTCAATCAACAAAAGACAGTCTACTCAGCAGTTGTTCAGCGAGTGCATAAAGACAGAAGCCTAACTGTGTAGACCTTTTCCCGACCAGGGAAACTCCAGCCTCCTCACTCCCACCTTTGTGTAGCAGTCAGTGCGTGCATGAGCACATGCACAGTGGTGTGTTTCTGGGCTGCCATGGCCCTGAACTGACCGGGATAAATCAATTTTACAGAGAAATGATGACGACAACAAAGTCGCTTTCAAAAACGTCGATCTTGTCAAAACAAAAATATTTTCTTAATTTAGGGCAAGACAATTCTTCCTTCCCTGCCACTCAAATATATACTCATTGCGGATAATAACAGAGATTCTATTTGTCTGATCACCCTATATCAATTTTTCTCTTCTACAGATATGTTAAGAGCAAACACTAATAGCAACTTTTAAAGAATTTTTAGAAACTAAAGACTTTTTCAACTGGGGTCCATGCAATCCATAAGGTCTCTAAATATCCTTAATTATTAGTATAATATTATATATTTGCATATATATTTTCCCTGGGAGTAGATTATAGGACACAAAAGATAAAAGCCAGAAACTTTATAACATGCAGCTTAATTTCTGAGCATACCTTCTCCTTGAGGAGTTAGGGGAAGGAAATGGCGTATTGTTTCTAAAGGCAAAGATCAGAATGAGGCGAGATGTCTTCTTGGAGAGCAGAAGCTCCTCGATCCTTGACACGGATATAGCTTAGGTCAGTGAAGAGGAAGGGCACACCATAAAGGATTTGGGGTCCATCCTCCCAGAGGAAGAGAAGTGATAGGAGAAAGAAGACCAAAGAGCTGTCTCTGAGCTCCAAATTTATCGGGACCCAGAGAGAGAAGAGGAAAAAAGGAGGGACATTCAGAAGTAGTAATAGGTGGAGGCTTCACTTAGGAAGGAAGAGAAGGAAAAAAAGGGGGGAGGGGGCAAATATAGTCACAGAAACAATAGTCAACCCGTATCTGTCACCTGAGGAGAGCGACTGTAGCTCCCAATAAAGAGGGTAGGGGACACAGAACTTTGGGATAATTTCGTAAAGTCATATAATTCTGCAAATCCATATTAACTCACTAATAAAATCTATATAATTTTTGGGCCTGGATGCAAGACGCCTCATGCAGAGAAGCCCCAGGACACAAAGGAATCAAGAGAACACCAAGCATAAGGAATCCTCGACCTGACCGGGACAAAATGGCACCCCACCCGTGGCAGAGACAGTCAGGAATGTCATCCTAGGGCTGAGATGGGACAGAGTGGGAGAGCTCTGCGTGTAAGCACGTGAGAGATGTGCACACACATGCAGGCGGGAGGGGACGCCCTGACGTCAGGAAGCTGGGTCTGCTCCATCACTGCTGGGCATCCGACGTGGGTCTCCAAGTCAAGCACAGGTGAGCAGATATCTGGACATGGGTGTTTTTCTTTTTAAAGATATATTTTACTTATTTATTTTTTGAGGAGTAAGAGAGAGCGGAGCATTGCTCCTCTGTGGCATAAGGCAAGCTATGGGATTGAGCCTACGGCTTCACAGACACCAAGTCTGCAAGCTACTGTGCTAACAGACTGAGCCATCCTCCTAACTCAAGGGGACGGCACACCAGGTTGAACGCGCACGTCATCATGCTCAAGGGCCCAGGTTCAAGCCCCCCACTCCCCATCTGCAGGGGGAAAGCTTCACAAGCAGACAAATAGGTCTGCGGGTATCTTTCTCTCTTCCTTTCTCTTTCTTCCCCTCCTCTCTCAACTTCTCTCTGTTCTTTCAAATAAAATAGGCAGGGAGAAAAAAAAAAAAAAGTTGCCAGGAAGAGTGGATTTGTCGTGAGCTCCAGAGATCACACCGGTGGCAATAAAAAAAATAAAAATTAAAATTACAAAATAACTCAGAAAGAATGAGTTTTGGGTGATTTGAACAGCTATCTTTGTGTCATTCAGACAGTCTAACAGTGCCCTGCACAGAGGAGAACAGTGGCCTGCCAGACTGAACAGACACGGCTGGGGGCACTGAGAAGGGCTGAGCTGTGTTGGTTCAATGAACAAGGCGTGATCACCCAGAGAATGTGCATTTTAAAAAAGATCAAGATCATGTCGGGATGCATTGGATCGACCTTCCCGTGGTGCATCCCGTGAGTACCCATTCATTGGGGAAACTGATGATCCTTCCTAGCCGACTGAATCCACATGGATCCCAGTCACTTTCAAAGCCATTAACTGGCTACGGAAGAAGGGCAAATGCTAGAAGAAGAAGAAGATCATGTCATGGAGAGAACCATCTGTAGTCAGATGAAAGACCTCAATTCAGCAACCTGGAAGATGGCGCAGTGGAAAAAAGCATTGAACTCATCAGCATAAGGTCCTGAGTCCAATCCCCAGCACTATATATGCCAAACTAATATTCTCTCATAAATAAATATTTTTAAAGACCTCAGTGAGGGGGGCCACCCTTCAAATAAGACACGGTGATGAGTCAGTACTAATCTCCAGAATTTATTATGTGAGGTTTCAAAAGATAAATTCATGGCCCAGTATATATGATTCTCTGTTTCCTCTCAGATTACCTGAGCAAGAGATGTGGAGGTAAAAGCTAGGTAAATAAATAAATAAAAATAGATAAAATAAGAATAAACCTTTATATCTTATTGCTTTTCACCCAAGTTGCAGATGGTATTCCTTCCTACTCCCCGGGCAGACACCCTCACCCATGTGTCCTGGAGCCGCCCCTCCCCAGAGCCCTGCCCCACTAGGGACAGACAGACACAGGCTGGCGGTGTGGGTCCACCTGCCAACACCCATGTCCAGCGGAGAAGCAATGACAGAAGCCAGAACTCCCACCTTCTGCTCCCCATAAAGAATCTGGGTCCAGACTCCCAGAGGGATAAAGAACAGGAAGCTTCCAATGGAAGGGAGGGGACACAAAACTCTGGTGGTGGGAACTGTATGGAATCGTGCCCTTGTTATTTTATAATCTTGTTCATCATTATTAAACCACTAATAAAAATTATTAAATTAGAAAAAAAAAACCAGTTCCCAGCCCTTGAGCCCTGAGGCACCCCAATACTTCCATGAGCACTAGCAGGGGTCACTTGAGGGAGAGACTGCAGGTGCGACTCAATTTTATGTTGCCCAGAGTCCATGGTCAGCCAGCTGGGTAGCCCACAGTCATCACTGCTCACACACCGTCAAGTCACCGAGACAAAATGGCCAACTGCAGCGGTCAAGTCGAGTTCTCCACGGAATCATGCTGTGCTTCTAGCTGCTCAGACACATGCAGAGCAAAGCATCCTGCTCCAACTGAGCCATCTTCCTAACTCAAGGGCCCAGGTTGAACGCACACATCGTCATGCTCAAGGGCCCAGGTTCAAGCCCCCCACTCCCCATCTGCAGGGGGAACGCTTCACAAGCAGACAAATAGGTCTGCGGGTATCTTTTTCTCGTCCTCTCTTTCTTCCCCTCCTCTCTCAACTTCTCTCTGTTCTTTCAAATAAAATAGGCAGGGAGAAAAAAAAAAAAAGCTGCCAGGAAGAGTGGATTTGTCGTGAGCTCCAGAGATCACATCGGTGGCAACAAAAAAAATAAATAAAAATTAAAATTACAAAATAACTCAGAAAGAATGAATCATCATCCCCATGAACGCAGATGGGGTGGGGCAAAAGGAGGAGGTCAGAGGAGCAGGATCTCTCCACAACAGAACTAAAAATGAGCAGGTGGCCCTTGGCCATCTGTCCAACCAAAAGCATCCATCAACACTAAGGACCACACTCCTCTCAGTTACTTCCCAGTGAAAAAGAAGCACAGAGCTGAGCAAGCAAGCCAGATGACCAAAATGTCTAAGTCTTAACATTTTTTTCTTATAAGTAGCACCATTTTATCAAATTTGAGAAAACTTCAAATGTGGATAAATTAAGAATGAACGAGGGCCTGGTCATTCTGTCTTGTTATCTTGTCTCTACAACCCACACACAAAGGAAAATGGAGGGGCTAGGTAGTGATGCCCCTGCTCCCCACCTGCAAGGGGGAAAGCTTTGTGAGTGGTGAAGCAGGGCTGCAGGCGTCTGTCTGTCTCTCTTCCTATCTTCCCCATCCCTCTTGATTTCTCTGTCTCTATCCAATAAGTAAAATTAAAAGAACTCTTTAAAAAGCAAAACATGGATATATTCTAGGATTCTCAATTTAGTTAAACCTACAAAGCATGGAGGACGCTGTCATAAGTTATGGGGGCCAGCAGCCAAGAATACAGGTGCCGACATTCCTCCAAGTCTCTGTGGGAATCTCAGTTCAAGCCCCTGCTCCCCACCTGCAGGGGAATCGCTTCACAGGCGGTGAAGCAGGTCTGCAGGTGTCTTTCTGTCCCCCCTCCTCTCTCCATTTCTCTCTGTCTGTTGTAACAACGGTGACAACAATAATGACTACAACAATAAAACACAAAAGGGAGTAAATAGTTTTTTTTTTTTAAGTCTCTGTGGGAGGGAGCTGGGTGGAATGGCTTTCTGACCTCCCTGTGAACACCGCTCCTCCATGTGCTTGCCCTCGCTGTGACGCACAGGGGAACAGCTACGGGAGTCTGCGTCCTTGTCACAGTCACAGTGGAGGTCCGGCACACTCCACGCGACACACTGAATGGAGGGGTCGATGGCCGGTCAGGTCTCAGATATAGCTCTTTGCAGCTGAGAGCAGGAAGGGGGCAACTCACTGGGCCTTTGTGAGGACACAGCCACACACCACCTGTTCATTCTCACCTGCGGGTCAGAAGCCACCCCAGGGACCATGACTTACCCGCACCTGGGGTTGGAACGCACTTGCTAGAGAAAGAAGAGGCAGCAGTCATCCCAGGGGCACTGGAGACTTGCAGGCCTGCCCATTCGCCCTCTCTCCTCGCCTCCACCACTCCACCACATCCCCAGTAGTTAGCAAACAGCCTCCTAAGATATGAACAGGTCTGCGGCCAAACCACCCTGAACACGCCCGATCTCGACTAAGATACGGACAGCTTGAATAAGATGAGAAGACCTGAGAGTTCTGTGGAATAAGAATCTCTAACTTAAGAGAATCTCCGCCTTTCTATGCAGGACGTGTGCCCTCGACAATCGCTTAAACGCTAAGCAGCTTCAGACGCTCCCCCCCCCCCGTGCACCTCTTCCTGAACCCGTCGCATTTTAAGAAGGTTCTGCCGAAGTTGAAAAACAAGATCAGAAAAGAAAACACAAGTCGAACCTGAACTGGAATTGGCGTATTGCACCCAAGTGAAAGACTCTGGGGCGGGTGGGTGGCTGGGTGGGGAGAATACAGGTCCATGGAGGATGATGAATGACATAGCGGGAGTTGTATTGTTAAATGGGAATCTGGGGAATGTTATGCATGTACAAACTATTGTATTTACTATTGAGTGTAAAGCATTAATTCCCCAATAAAGAAATCAATTCTAAAAAAAAAACTGAAAAACACAACAAAACAAGGGAAACAGACAGGAAAGTAAATAAATAAACATAAATTTTTTTTTAAAAAAAAAAAAAGAAGGTTCTGCCGAAGTTACATTCAACACGAGCCCTTTGTCAAGTCCCAGCTGGATCAGCTGTGGCCGCGAGCAAAGCAGTTTTGTTTGTTGTTGTCGATCAGCACTGAGGCTCCCAGCCTGACCACAGCCGCCGCCCAGCTTCTTCACTCCATGTCCCCCTGGGAAATCTGCTAAGTCAACAAAATGGCCTTCAGAAATAAAATGGTGTAGTAAGTAGGCAACCCCAAGATGTCATGGGCTCTACAGGAAGGACTGTGGGAGACTCAGTGGAGGGACAGGGGCTTCCTGAGCAACTACTAGGGCTGTCCTTGGCTTGGCCTTCTCTTCACTGGGCAGGAAGGGAACACACTAGCCAGACCGACTGCTAATAAAACTGCAGAGTCTACACCACAGAGTAGTGCTTTCATACGAATCACACCATCTCCTTCCTAGTGTACGATTTCAAGTCAATACATCTTGCAAACAAAGTTTCCCTCCCTCCCACCCACCCCCCCCAAAAAAAAAAAAAAAAAGACATTACAGATTGGCAAGTTTTCTTACAAAAATCAATCAAACATGTTCCCCTCCACCTCTCTGAAACCCGTCCTTTTCCTGAGCTTCACTCCCTCCAGTAAATCAAACACAACAGCTTCAGCTCCCGGAGTCTACAAAGGCTGCTCCAGTGCGCATTCAGGCGACAGAAAAGAGCAAGTCTGCAAATCCCCAGGAGAGCTGAAGGCGGCTCGCGGCGGAGGCCGTGCGGAAGTGCTTCCAAGACTCTTTCAGCCCAAGACTTTGTCCACGTCACAATCGAGGTCACAGGGCAGAGCTGACAGAGTGCTGCCCGTCCTTGTGTAAGCCTCCTCCGCTGGAGCTTTCTTGCAAGCAGCTGCGGCAGCTGTCGCCTGGGCATGGAATTCCTTTGCCCTCTGATCTTTGCACCTAGGAGAGCACAATGCAGAACAGAATGTGTTTATGTCACCCCTCTTCCCAGGGGTGTGAAGCGCCCAATGTAACTGCATGGATCCTCACAACACCCCTGTGAGGTAGGTCTGTGGAGGGTGTGTCGTCCCCACGAAACAGGCGGGAGATGAGGTGCACAAGAATTATGGGACTGGCCTTCAATCACACAGCTGGCCATTGGCAGGGCTTGTCAGAGTCAGCCTTCAACGGGCTAGCACCTCCCACGTGCATTTACTTCAGGGTTCGGTGAGAATCTATGGATTTTATTTGACTTATCTCAAGACACAATAGACACACAGAAAATACAAGCAGCTCCCCGAGAACACTGTCCCCTACATGTTTTTTTTTCTGTTGACATGTCTCATTACTTTGAACCCTGGAGAATAAAGGGTGCTCAAGAATCTGTCTTGACTACACCCCCAAAGTAAAGAAGACCGCTACCAACAGTCTGGAGAACCATGGCTTCCATCTGCTCTAACACACAGTATTAATCTTCTCATGAAAACAAAAATGGATTTCAGGAACCATGCTGACTTTTTGTTTGTTTGTTTGTTTCTGCCTGTTTTGTTTTCAATGGAGTTGTCTGAATGGTTCTGTGTTTCATTTGTACAAAAAAAGGAGGAGAAGGAGAAGGAGGAGGAGGAGGAGGAGGAGGAGGAGGAGGAGGAGGAGGAGGAGGAGGAAGAGCGACAGAAAGAAAAGAAAAAGAAAAAGAAAGAACTAAGGCTGCTACAGTCCAGTCAGCTCCTGAGGACCGTGCCACGCACAAGGAAGCGCTCCCAGCCCTGCGGCGGCGTTGCTGCCTGGGAAACCAAAGCCCAGGAGGCGGCAGCAGACCGCCGGGGTCTGGAGCGTCACTTGCACTGTTCGTGGTCTGTGTAGTCCTCCATGTCCACGTCCGAATCAAAGAGCGAGTGTCCGGTGAAGTCTGTGTCCGGGGTTCTGGAAAAACTGTTTTCTGCTCCCTCGTCTTCCAAGGTCTCTGTCCTTGAGTAAAAGCTGAAATCCAGCAGGGGCGTGTGTGTCCTGCCGCCTTCGCTGCTCTCCTCAGACTCGTAGGTGGTGTTGTCATCCTCGTGGTACCACTCAGGCCAGAATTTCCTCCTGATCCTCTCACAGTACATGGCAAGGTTGATCAGCTCCCCTGCAGGATGGCAAGGAGAGCCAGGGTTAGTTCCCAAAGGCAGCCGGGCACCAGCCACTCAGCTTCTGGAAAACTGGACGCATGGAGTGAGGCGGATATGAATGATGATTTTTCACAGAGGTGCTATCAAAATATTAGATTTTACACAAAGAATAAGAAAGGTGGGGCCAGGCCTGGTCAAGCGTTGATGTTACATCACGCAAGGTCCCCACCTGCAGGGTAAAGCTTCACGAGCGGTGAAGCAGGGCTGCAGGTGTCTCTCTGTCTCTCTCCTCCCTCTCTCTCCCCCTCACCTCTCAATTTCTCTCTGTCATCCAATAATAAATAAAGCTGTCAGTCTCAGGCAAATAGTATGAAAGACATGGGCCCCTAGGAACATACCTAAAATAGGATTCCTACCTTCTTCCCACACAAAGACTCCTAATTTCATGTTTATTAAACACTTTGTCCTGCTTTATATCTTACTGCCTTCCAGACACCTAGTTGCAGATGCTGCCATGACGCCAGCCTGACTTCCCTGGGCAGACGCCCTCCCCCATGTGTCCTGGAACCTCCCTCCCCAGAGCCCTGCCCCACTCGGGACAGACAGACACAGGCTGGGGGTGTGGATCCACCTGCCCACGCCCAGGTCCAGCGGAGAAGCCATGACAGAAGCCAGAACTCCCACCTTCTGCTCCCCACAAAGAATTTGGGTCCAGGCTCCCAGAGGGATAAAGAACAGGGAAGCTTCCAGTAGAGGGGACGGGACAGGGACTCTGGGGGTGGGAGCTGTCTGGACTTGTCCCCCTCTTATCTTACAATCTTGTCGATCATTATTAAATCACTAATAAAACTTAAAATATATATTAAGAAAAGAAAAGAGATCGTTTAAGAAAAGTAAAGAAAGTGGGAGAAAGTTCAATCTGGAGAGTGGCTAAGTGAGACTTGGGAACGAGTCCTATGTGGCACAGAGGGACAGGGATCTACCCAAAACGGCAGCTGAATCACCATCATTTGGTTCTGTGGGTCATTTTATTGTTTCCTGGTTGCTACCAAGAAGGTTGGTGCTTTCCCTTGTTCAGATTTAGATTAACTGATGGCACATGAAAATACACCAACTGCTACTTAGATTAAGCCAGCCAGAAATAATCGTTCATTCCACAAATATGTATAGTGTTACTCTAAGGTGAAACTCTAACACGCATTTGAAAATAGTTTTTATCAGGGTGGGATGTTTACCCTAAATAATTCACAAAGTAGATAACACAAAACTGTCTTTATGGATCGGTGTGCCTGCAAATGTGATCATTAAAATGATAAAATGTATGTTTTAATTTTTAAATACAGTTCCACAGCTATATAATGATTTTACAACTTCTTTGCTATGTGAATCAAAGAGACACTGCAGTTAAGTCACTAAAACTGCTCAGGCGTTCATCTGAAACACAGCACTTCCTACTTACAAGTGAAAAAAAGAAGGAAACTGTGAGATTTTGTCTTTGAGCCACCAGATGGCAACATTGCTTATGAAGATAAAATGTGTCACTGGCTCACAGAGCTTTACTGCCTTGCAAATACTCTTTGGATGTCTCTTTTCTAAGTCATATAAACATTCAAGTTAATTCCGGTCTTCGTGTTTACTTTCAGAAACCTCTTCGATATAGATAAACACAAAACAAAAGATTGTCCAGTAATTCTGTCTGCACGATAGAGTGTCTGCATTTCTATTCTTTGTTTCCCATTATTTTCCTTTCACTTTTTTTTTTTTTCCAGAGCACTGCTCAGCTCTGGCTTATGGTGGTGCAGAGGATTGAACCCGGGACTCTAGAGCCTCAGGGAGAAGAGTCTGTGCGGATCTACCCGAACCCTGAATGTTTATTCTTCCAGCTATTCACTTACTTGTATAAATGTGCATATGTACTTACATTTTGCTTCCTGCCCTTCTTTTAACTTAATGCATAATGAACTTTCTTCAATTCCACACCTTAATATTGCTAAATATTTCATTATCATAGTCTCACTGTGTCACTGTGTCACTACTGAGCCCCTGTTTTTGGCCATTTAGATGGTTTCTATATTCACAGCTCTACTAATTTTGGTTGGCAACTATTTCGTTTGCTATCAAGGAAAACAAGACACTCTCTTTTGAAAATCAGAAATCTGTGTGTAAATGTGGTATAAATACATAAAGAAAACAAAAAGGCACCTATAATCTCACCAATCAAAGAGTATCAACACCTTGTATTCTAATTACGTTTACTATTTGTTCACTCTCATTCTTATATCATGATTATTATTACCCCCACAACATTATTGTGAACACGTTCTCATACCATTAAAATGTGCCAAAACTTGATGGCTATTTATTTCTTAAATTAATGCATCTTCACAAAGTGTTAAAAAGCAAATTCCCATTGCTGGCTCCAGCGGTAGAGCAACGGGTTAAGCGCACGTGGTGCGAAGCACAAGGACCCGCACAAAGATCCTGGTTCGAGCCCCCGGCTCCCCACCTACGGTGAAGCAGGTCTGCAGGTGTCTGTCTTTCTCTCCCAGCTCTGTCTCCTCTCCTCTCTCCAGTTCTCTCTGTCCCATTCGACAAGAGTGTTAACAATAACAACGATAAAACAAAGGCAGCAAACGGGGAAAATGGCCTCCAGGAGCAGTGGACTCGTACAGGCGCTGAGCCCCAGTGATAACCCTGGAGGCTGGGGGTCGGTCGTTAGCGCAGCAGGATAAGCGCACTTGGCGCAAATCGCAAGGACGGTACAACGATGCTGGTTTGAGCCCCCGGCTCCCCACCTGCAGGGGAGTGGCTTCACAGGCGGTGAAGCAGGTCTGCAGGTGTCTGTCTTTCTCTCCTCCTGTCTTTTCCTCCTCTCTTGATTTCTCCCTGTCCTATTCAACAACAACAATAATAACAACAAAAGTAACAAAAAGGGAAAATAAATATTTAAAAATTATAATAAATAAATAATAATAAAATAAAATAACCCTGGAGGCCAAAAAAAAAAAAAAAAAAGCAAATTCCCTTGCAATCTGTAAGCCAGTGGACTTATATGGGTCCCAGATCACCATTTTCAGTCTTTTAAGATCACAGTAACTCAACTCACACTGTGTAAAAGTCCATTCTCGCTGCCACCTTCTCAAGGATTTAAAAAAGTATTTACTGAGTTGTTCTGCTGATCAGAACACAGAGAGGGAGATGCCGAAACTCTAGCCTGGCAGACACACAGTGCCGGAGACTGGACTGGAGCTCTGGCAGGCAGGCACGTCCGGAGCTTGACTGCTGACACGCCTACTTGGCAGCCTCATGGACCAAGGAATCTCATGGACACAGCCACGCGCAAGAAACAGAAATGTCATCACCCTCGTGTGGCCTCCCCAGGCCCTGCCCTCACTGCAGAGCAGCCATGGTGGGGACTCCCCACTCTCTGAAGGGAGGCTGGTCAGCCTGCTCTGCCCCTCGAGGAAGACGGGTCCTGACATGAGAGCAGCCGAGAATGTTCCCAGCTGCGCCCATGGGCTGTGACCTCAGACTGACAGGGACTCAGAGGCCACACAGGCTCCTGTGCTGACTGTGAATAGACAGGGGCCCTGGGTCAGGTGGATGGGATAAAGTTGATTATATCTATGTACTTTCTTCAAGTTTGGGAGCTACTCTCTGTCTTTCTTTAAAAATATTTATTTATTTATTCCCTTTTGTTGCCCTTATTGTTTTATTGTTGTAGTTATTGTTGTTATTGATGTCGTCATTGTTAGATAGGACAGAGAGAAATGGAGAGAAGAGGGGAAGACAGAGGGGGAGAGAAAGACAGACACCTGCAGACCTGCCTCACCGCCTGTGAAGCGACTCCCCTGCAGGTGGGGAGCTGGGGGCTTGAACCGGGATCCTCACGCCGGTCCTTGTGCTTTGCGCCACATGCGCTCAACCCGCTGCGCTACCACCGCCCGGCTCCCTGTTCTCAGTCTTCACCCAGCGTTCTAGCCGTAGTCTCCGTTCCGACCATCTTCCTAGACAATTTTTTTTCTGTTTCTTTTTCTATTTATTTATAGATGTTTTATTCATTTTCTTTTAATGAGAGAGAAATAAAAAGGAAAAGAGACTTGAGCACTGTTCAGCTGTAGTGCTGGGGATTGAACCTGGGACCTCGAGCCTTAGGCAGGAGAATTTTGCAGAACCACTATGCTGCCTCCCCAGCCTAATACTCTTTTTCTTTCTTTTTCATTTTTTACTAGTGATTTAATATTGATTTACAAAATGATCAGATAGCAGTGGTATAATTCCACAGCTTTCCCACCACCAGAGTTGTGTTAGACAATGTTTTCAGTCCACCTGCATGTGAGCTGTCAGGCTCAGGCAAAAATTACTAACGTCATGGGCCCCTTGGAACAGACCCAAAACAAGACTTCCCAGCTTCTTTCCACCCTCAAATCCCTATGCTCTATTCCTACTTTTCGATTACATTTTTAATTTTTTTTCTTTAATCTTATTATTTATTGGATAAAGACAGCAGAAATTGAGGGGAAGGTAGGGAGAGAGACAGGTAAGAGAGACACCTGCAGCACTACTTCACCACTTGCAAAGATTTCCCCCTGCAGGTGGAATCTGGGGACTCGAACCTGGGTCCTTGCACCACCTTGGCCCCTTTTCTATTACTTTTTATTAAACATTTTGCCCTGCTTTGTATTTTTCAGCTACTCAGGTACAGATGTTTCCATGATGCCAATCTGACTTCCCTGCCCAGATGACCTCACCCATGTGTCCTGGAACCTCCCCCTCCCCAGAGCCCTGTCCCACAGGGAAAAATAGAAACAGGCTGAGGGTGTGGATCCACCTGCCAACACCCATGTCTAGCAGAGAAGCAATTACAGAAGCCAGAGCTCCTGCCTTCTGCTCCCCATAGAGGATTTTGGTCCATATACCCAGAGAGGAGGAGAAATATCAGGGGAAGATGACCTGAGGGCTCTGAACTCCAATTCCACCAGGACCCAGAGACAGAAGAGGGAAGATGGACATTCAGAGTAGCAACAGGTATAGCTGTGACTTAGAAAGGAGGAAAAGACAGGACCATAGAAAAAAAATGGACAAATATATATATGAATACAGACAGTCATAGAAATAAAAGCCAACCCATATCTGTAACCTTGGGAAAAGTACTGTCATTTCCAATGGAGGGAATGGGAACACGGAACTCTGGTGGTGGGGACAGTACAGAATTATACCTGTCATCTTATAATTTAAAAACTGATTTTAGAAAGTCACTGTGGAGAGCCAGGTGGTAGCGCACAGGCGTAAAGTGTAAGGACTCCTGTTCTAGCCCCCGGCTCCCCACCTGCACGGGGGTCACTTTGCAAGCAGTGAAGCAGGTCTGCAGGTGTCTGTCTTTATCTCCTCCTCTCTTGATTTCTCTCTGTCCTATCAAGCAACAACAACAGCTATAACAACAATAATAACAACTGTAACAAGGGCAACAAAATGGGAAAAATGGCCTCCAGGAGCAGTGGATTTGTAGTGCAGGAACCAAGCCCCAGCGATAAGCCTGGAGGCAAAAAAAAAAAAAAAAAAAAAGTCATTGTCACTGATCCTTTTGGAAAGATGCATACAAAACCTTGGTTTATTTTGTCCCCCGGGAAAGCATGAAACAGGTCACCAGGTACTGCCACCATCCACAGGCAAGCAAAAGCCGGTGAGGGTAACAAGGGCTGTGTGATGCTGGGAAGCAGCAAGGAGTAACGCACACTTCACCACAGGCCCGGCCTGGGACAGCTCTGCTTAGCTAAACAACATCCATCCCCTAGACGTAGACGTGCGCCCCAGAAGCTTCTAGAAAAGCAGAGTCTGCCCACTAGACCCATAGGAGTGCACACACCAGTGACTCCAGCCTTTCCTCCGTTTGTGGCTGCAGCAGGTGTCCTCTCACCTCTCATCCAGGACCACTATCCCATCGTCGCCAGGTGGCATTAATACTACGTCAATGTGCGATAACAAAAATGAACAATAACAGTAATGAAAAAACACATATCTAGCTTTCATTGTGTACCAAACACTGTTCAAAGTGCTTTAGCTCCTGAAATCACAGTACCTCCCTTACAATCCTTTGCAACAAACCTATGAGGCAGGCGCTATTATCAGTCCCAGTTGGACCAGGGGAAATGAAGCCATGGAGAGAGAGGCTAATTAACTCATGGCCCCAAGTCCTGCGCCAACAGAGTCAGGATTCAAACACAAGCAGTCTCCAGACTTGTCTTTCGCCAGGGCTCTGTGGTACCACTCCTGGGATGAGCTGCCCGCCTGCCTGCCTTAGAAGCTGACAGCTTTGGGCCACCTGCCACAATGAATTTTTCAAGAGAATTCTTTCTGGAGTCTCAAAAATTATGAGGGGCCCAATGCCAATAGTAGAAGGGTGTTGGATAGTAAGCCAGCTCCCCCTGGCTTCTGCTTAACCATATGCCTATATAGGGATAGATTTAATCCCATTCAAAGCTTTGGTCTATTTACATAAATCACTTTTACATTTATATAAAGCACCACACTCCCTCCAGGGCATTGGTGGTTTAGTGGTAGAATTCTCACCTGCTCCACCCCCTCTCCTTGTCACACCCTGATCCTCTCCTTGTCACACCCTGATTTTCACCAGTCACTTTTCACTCCACCCTCTCTACGTCACATCCTGTTTCCACCCTATTTGGCGAGTATAAAAACAGCTGCTCTTCTGATTAAAGACACTTGGAAATTGCTTTCCGGCTCCAAGAGTTCCAGAGGGTATCTCCTGCGAAGTTAGTGCGGCACGAGTTCCTGATCCCTCTCCCACGCAGCAGCCTAGATCGGCTCCAATTGAGTTCTCTCCAACCCAGAGAGCACTAGCTCGGGAAGAAGTACCCTCAGGCTATCCCGGCAGAAGGGTCTCTTTGGTGTAGTGAAGTGTGGTAGTGAGCCGTATACACACACAGACAAGTGTGAAACTATACTCCGGAAATCTTATAATGTTATAAATCAATGCCAAATCAATCAAAAGATGTAAGCTTCAGGGGCCGGGCAGTGGCACACCTGGTTAAGCACACATAGTACAAAGCAAGATCCCAGGTTCCAGCCCCAGGCTCCCCACTTGCAGGAGGGACGCTTCACAGGTGATGAAGCAGCTCTGCAGGTGTCTGTCTGTCTCTCTCCCTGTCTGTCTCCCTCTCCCCTCTCAATTTCTCTCCATCCTATCCAATAAAGTGAAGTGAAGAAAGAAAAAAAAGGGGCCACCAGGAGCAGTGCATTCGTAGTGCCAGCACTGAGCCCCAGTGATAACCCTGGAGGCAAGGAAAAAAAGGTAAACTTTATAAAGTAACAGAAAAAATATATTTTTCCAAGTATATTCAATAACTCAGTAACAATTTCATTCATTGTACTGATAAAAATTAAAATCCGATAACCTCCGACACTGACCAGAGTAGAAAGTGACACACTGCCAAAGCTGGCGGGAGCATAAATCACTGTTTGTTTTGAGGGGCTAATGGCCAACAGGCTCCTCTTTCACACGCAGGCACAACCCCTGGTTGGTGTCTAGGAACAGAACGGGGTCCTGATGTTACAGGCTTTTTTGAAAAGTAATTTTACCATTTATTGAAATTATTTTTCTTTTCCTTTTCTCATTTATTAAAAATTTAAACGCACATACCTGGTGGTCCAGGAGTCTGCTTTCAGTACTCTAGTCTACTAGGACAAAAGCATCACAGGCAGAGACACAGGCTTGCGGATGTCAGAGGCAGCACCCTGGGCCAGTTAAATACATGCAAACAACCCAAACGGCACCGGCAGGAACCAACTGCACAAAGTATTGGGTGTCAGTTCTACAGAACAATGTGAGGCTGTGAGAAAGGCCTGATATTAAGTGAGACAAGTTACTAGGGAATGGAAGATTCCAGTGCGGCTTCTGTCTGGGACTGTCCTCTAGCAGAAAGCCAGCCAGTCAACTGCCTCTGAGAACTCTCCTCTCCAGCGGCCGCCAATCTTTTCCTAGCCAGTCACTGACTTATCTCCTGAATCTTCTGAATGAAAATAGTCCCCAATAAGCCAAATACACTGCAGTATATTAAAAGATTTATGACCTTCTCCTAATATTAACCCAACGAAATATTACAGATTGGTAGGGTATTCTATATTTTTATTTTTTCTTGTACAAACATGTATATAGCTGTTTTGGTGTGTGTGTATATATATATATATATATATATATATATATATATATATATATATATATATATATATATATCACTGCTCACATAAATATGTTAACACTGTCTTTATAGAAATCAATTTAGGTGTTGAATGTAAAACATTAATTCCCCAATAAAGAAATAAATTTAAAAAAAACAAAAAGAAAAGAAATCAATTTAGGGAGTTGGGTGTTAGCGCAGCAGGTTAAGCACATGTGGTGCAAAGCGCAAGGACCAGGGCAAGGATCCCGGTTCGAGCCCCTGGCTCCCCACCTGCAGAGGAGTCGCTTCACAGGTGGTGAAGCAGGTCTGCAGGTGTCTATCTTTCTCTCCTCCTCTCTGTCTTCCCCTCCTCTCTCCATTTCTCTCTGTCCTATCCAACAATGATGACAACAACAATAAAACAACAAAGGAAACAAAAAGGAATAAATAAATATTTAAAAAATCAATTTAACAGGAGTTAGGTGGTAGCACAGCGGGTTAAGTGCACGTGGCGTGAAGCGCAGGGACCGGCGTAAAGATCCCAGTTCAAGCCCCCAGCTCCCCACCTGCAGGGGAGTCGCTTCACAGGCTGTGAAGCAGGTCTGCAGGTGTCTGTCTTTCTCTCCCCCCTCTGTCTTCCCCTCCTCTCTCCATTTCTCTCTGTCTTATCTAACAATAACAACAATAACTACAGCAACAATAAAAAAGGGCAACAAAAGGGAAAATAAATAAAAAAAGATTATTTTAAAAAAAGAAATCAATTTACCTATACAAATCAAAAGTTGTACAAATTTTAACTCAAAAAAATAATGAGATAAACATAAGTGCATTTCAAATTAATTTTGTTACAGCATATTAAGAAAAATTATTTGACACAACACATTAAGATCAGAAAAAAAATAATTACTTAAACTACATCCCAGTCATAGGTTAAGATATTAGACAAGTAGGGGGCCAGGTGGTGGCACACCTGGTTGAGTGCACGTTACAGTGTGCAAGGACCCAGGTTTAAGCCCCTTGTCTCCACCTGCAGGGGGAGAGTTTGAAAGTTTCGCTGGTGGTGAAGCAGGGCTGTAGGTGTCTCTCTGTCTCTCTCCCTCTCTATTTCCTCCTTCCTCTCAATTTCTGGCTGTCCCTATCCAATATAATAAATAAAATAAAAATAAATAAAAAAATTAGACAGCTACTTATGATATTGTTTTAAAGGATATTTAATGTCAAAGAGAGAAACTATCATATATAGTTGATTTGAAGCCTTTACATCATCCCTGCGTCAACATTCTGTTACAATACTCATGTAACTGATGACCAATGAAGATCCACGCGGTATAGCCCACACAGCTCTCTGGAAGGATGTGACCATGACTTCAATTTTTTTCAGTGTGTATATCTTTTTCAAATTTTGCCCCCAAAATATTTTATATACCTATTTTTATTCTTAGACATATGACATATTTATTTAATGAATGGTCAAAGTCCATCCCCCAACTCACCTAGATTAACGAAGATCTCTCTCTGTTTAAGATGGTTCTAGAAACAGCTGGGTCTGGACAGAGGTTACCAGATAAAGCAGACACACACACTACCCACGCCTGAGGGCCCGGATTCAAGGCCCTGGTTCCCGCCTACGGTGTAAATTCACAAGCACTGAAGACGCAGCTGTCTCTGCCACTATCACAAAAAAGGAAAGAGTTGGGCGCGGGCGAACATACTACCAAGTGTAAGGACCTGGGTTCAAGACCTTCCTCCCCACCTGCAGGGGGGATGCTTCACGACGGCCAAGCAGGTCTGCAGGTGTCTTTCTCTCTCTCCCTCTCAATTTCTCTCTATCCTAGCTAATAAAAAAAGAATAATTAGAAAAGAATGAAAAAGTGATGAAATGGTTTCTGTGGCTTTATAAATTACCTTAGGCGCCAAGAGGCTAATATTTACATATCCAAACACACACACACACACTCACTCACCAAGGCCCACAGACCCTGGCTATTTCAGATAAAGCGAAGGTGGAAAGCTATCTGCACTGAGCCATTCATGTCCCTGGGTGTGAGCTGGCTCTCAGTTAAGCAGGCTCCTGCGTATTTCCACCTCCCCTTCCGTCTGTTACTTCTTGGGGAAGTCTCCACCACACAGAAAGCCGAGGAAGGAGAGGAGCTGAGACCAGATTAGTAGTCTGACTGCACATTGGCTTTAGAAGAGGCACAGAGCTGGTGAGTACACTACGGTTCAGACACCCACTGAGGACTGGAGTGATTCATCCCCGGGGAGAGCTGGAGGCTCTCCGCTGGTTTTAAGAATCAGAGTGCACTGAACTATGCGACCCGCTCCCACCCCCAGCCCCCAGATAGAAAAGAAAATTCTCTGCAGATGATGGCGCCAGATTCTTCCAAATGTTTGTCTCAGGGCAGGACATAAAAATCAATCTTCAAAAAGAAGCTGACCATTTCTTTGACAAGAATACTAAATGCCTCAAGTTCTTCCAGGAAGTAAGAGGAGGAAGGGCCAAGTCATAAATAAATTAACAAAAAACGCTTTCTGTCTGCAGGCGGTGATTCTATAGGATCTGGTAGTGCTACTGGAAATGGATGCCCAACTGGCCCTCAGTAAGTAACAGGTGACCTCAGCAGCCGACTAGTACACAGGGTGTGTCTGTGAGACCGTCTTGCGTTCAACGCAAGTTTCAGCGTCTACATTCAAGGGAGTGCATGGGAGCTTGTGTGCAGAGAAGTATGTGCGCAGAGGTGGGTGTGGGGTGTGGGGAAGGGGTGGAGAAGTGGAGAGCAGGGAGCAGTAGGAATAGAGAAGACATGCCAAACACATCCCTGAGTGAACAGGAAAGCGACAGCTATACTTGAGGTCACCATAGAAGGAATCTGACGAACCCTGTCGCATCCATCAGAACGTCATCAGAAGCCCTCTGTGGCCTCCCCAGGACCTGCCCTCACTGCAGAGCAGCCATGGTGGGGACTCCCCACTCTCTGAAGGGAGGCTGGTCAGCCTGCTCTGCCCCTCAAGGAAGACGGGTCCTGACATGAGAGCAGCCAAGAATGTTCCAGCTGTGACCATGGGCTGTGAGCTCAGGCTGACAGGGACTCAGAGGCCACACAGACTCTGTGCTGACTGTGAACAGACACGGGCCCCGGGGCAGATCCATGGGGTTACAGTTAATGATATCTTTATACTTTCCCCATATTTGGGAGCTACTCTCTGCCCTAATCCAGCGTTCCAGCCCTATTCTCAACTCCGACACCAGCTTCCCAGACAATATGCTTAGTCCACCTGCATGTCAGCTATCAGGCTCAGGCAAAAATTACCACAGTCATGGGCCCCAGAACACGCCTAAAATAGACTTACTAGCTTCATTTCACCCTAATATCCCTATTCTCATGTGCTCTGTTCCTATTTGGTTCCTGTTTATTAAACAATTTGCTTTATTGAACAATTTATTTATTAAACAATTTCCGCTTTATATCTTACTGCCTTTCAGGCACCAAGACGCAGGTGCCATGAAGCCATCCTGACTTTCCTGGGCAGACGACCTCACCAACGCACCCCCAAACCTCACCTCTCCAAGAGCCCTGCCCTGCTGGTCATACTAGACAGCGGACAGACACAATGATCAAAGGAAGTTAAGGAAGACCAATAAAATAAAGGCACCAACTGCATTTAAATCCCATTCTAGAGACACGTATTAAGGTCACTACCTTAAATCCCAGAAGGAAACCTGGTATAAAATGTGCTAAGATCAGTCCAGGCAGAACACCAGGTGAGACGTCTGGTCTCTCCTCTACCCTTCTGTGTCCAGATCACAGAAAATCATTCCTGGCCCCAGACACCACAAGCTGGAGTCCCTAACCGAGAGCCTTCCTCTGCGGCACCCCTACCTTTCAGCCCGCAACTTCCCACACCTCCGAGTTCACAAGGCTCACCTTTGATCAGTCGCTCCGGTCTCGTCCCAGGCAAGGTCCACATTGCCTGTGCCAAATGTCCAAAGACAGTGGCGTCCAGAGTGGAGAGCTTGGGGCCCATGATGTATTTCTTGTCACCTGTAGGAGGCAGACCAAAGAAGTCAGTGGGCCAGCCCACGTGCTCATGTGGCCTTTAACACACTTCTTCTATCATGCCCTCAGTGAGCTATGCATCAGAAGCTTTGCAGTCAGAATACATACAGCCCTGTCCTTTAAACACACGCGCGCACACACACACGCACACATGCACACACACACACACACACACACACACGTATGTATGGAAAGCAAATTGAACAAATCTGTGATGTACCAACCCATAGAGAAATAAAGCAGGGAGGGAAGATAGCGTAATGGTTATGCAAAGAGACTCTCAGCCTGAGGCTCTGAAGACCCAGCTTCAATGCCCCACAGTACCATAAACTAGAGCTGAACAGTGCTCTGGTATGAAAGGAAGAAAAGGAAGGGAGGAAGGAAGGAGGGAAGGACGGAAGGAGGAAGGGAGGGAGGGAGGGAGGGAGGGAGGGAGGGAGGGAGGGAGGGAGGGAAAGAGAGGAGGGAGGGAGGGAGGTGGAAGAGTAAACAGATAAAAGCAGAGCCTAGCAAAGGAAGTAGGTCAGAGGCAGTTCCTGGGGAAAAGGAGTAATGGATGACCAGCAGACCTCTGGAGCTGCCCCCTTGACTCCAACTCCAGCAATTAAACTTTGAGATGCTTTAGAGCATGGGAGGGGTGCTTAAAACACTTCAAAAATAACCCACGCCAAGCACCCCCAAGCTCAGCACTTACATTACCAAAAATTTTTTTTTCAGGAAATAAAAACTTTAGAAGTCTGAAGGTGAGGAATTCCACGACGACCCCGTGATCTGGCAAGGTTCTCAGCACTAAGCCCCAGCTTGCCCAGGACACACTGCCGACAGAGACACCAGAGAGAGCGGGAGGTGGCTCAGTCAAGGAGCTTGTGCTCGGGGTTCTGTCCCTGAAGCCACGTAAACCGGCAGGACAGAAGTGTAATCTCTGTCTCCCAAAAAAAAAAATCAATCTTTTTTTTTTTTAAGAAAGATGCAACGAATCTACAGGTCCCGTCACAGACGTTGCACACTTGTTTCACACTAGCTCTCTCTTCCTTTGACATCGCAGCCTCTTTCCGGTCCTGTGGTCAGGACATCACCCACTGAAATCGCCTCAAGCTGTCTCCCGACTGCTGCCAGACGTGTCCTAAGAAGTGAGCCCCACCGGGTGGAACTGGATCTGCCCGGTTCACACCACTACCCGGGAGCCTCCTCATGACTTGAGCCCTCGAAGCCTTGGTTTTCTCACCTGGATAATGGGGGTGATATTAACGGGGCCTATTTCTTAGGGTTATTATGAGATTTTAAAAAAATTTTATTAATCCCATCACCAAAGACCTGTGTCCCTACCCCCAGCCCCTTAGATAAGCACCATAATTCTCCCCCAGTCTTAGAGGCGGGCTGACTAGCCTTGTGTGTGTTCAAGTCCCGGCAGTCTGCACGTGTGAAACCATCTAGAGTTGTCCTTTTTGTCTGATTTCCTTCATAAGCACAATCTTCTCCAGTTCCATCCATCTTATTCCCAAAGAACACAATATCATCTTTTTTTTTTTAATCAGTGAGTGTTACTCCACTGAGCATAAATCCCGTAACTTTTTAAAATATTTATTTATTTATTCCCTTTTGTTGCCTTGTTATATTGTTGTTATTGATGTCGTTGTTGTTGGATAGGACAGAGAGAAATGGAGAGAGGAGGGGAAGACAGAGAGGGGGAGAGAAAGACAGACACCTGCAGACCTGCTTCACCACCTGTGAAGCGACTCCCCTGCAGGTGGGGAGCCGGGGGCTCGAACCGGGATCCTTACACCGGTCCTTGTGCTTTGTGCCATGTGCGCTTAACCCGCTGTGCTACAGCCCGACTCCCGTCCTGTAACTTTTTTTTAAAATAATTTATTTATTCATGAGAAAGACAGGAGAGAGAGAATGAACCAGACGTCACTCTGGTACATGTGCTGCCGGGGCTTGAACACAGGACCTCACGGCTGAGAATTCGATGCTTTAGCCACTGCGCCACCTCCCGGGCCACTGTCCCATAACTTTTTTTAAATTCTTATTTATAAAATGGAAATATTGACAAGACCAGAGGCTAAGAAGGGTCCCAGAGCTTTTTTATCCAGGTATCTGTTGAAGGCCATTTCGGTTGCTTCCACAGTCTGGCTATGTATGTTGTGAAGAATCGAAGAAGACGCCACTTGCCAAACAGCTAGCACCACTCACGGGCGACTCTGATGACCGTCAGCTCTGTGGTGACAGGCCCGCCGGGTCCCCTGCCCGTCCGTGCGCCCTCTGAACTGAACACTGTAAGGCGTCTCTACACCCTGGCGCAACCCTTCACCAACCTTCCGTGGCTTGTGGGTTAAGTCGCGGCGCGAGCTGTGAGTCCCTGCAGCTGCGGGCACCGGGACTAAGCCGTGAGTACTGCTCAGGTCACCGGGACTAAGCCGCGAGTACTGCAGGTTACCGGGACTAAGCCGCGAGTACTGCTGGGGTCACGGGGACTAAGCCGCGAGTACTGCTCAGGTCACCGGGACTAAGCCACGAGTACTGCAGGTCACCGGGACTAAGCCGCAAGTACTGCTCTGGTCACCAGGACTAAGCCGCGAGTGCTGCAGGTCACCGGGACTGAGCCGCGAGTACTGCTCACAGGGTCGGTGTTGTGGGTCTCTGGAAGCCGGTGCTGGCTGAGGTCACAGGGCAGAGCCCCTCCCGACAGCTCCGGCCTCGCCGCTGCCCTGAAGGCCCCACGGAACCCAGCGCCCGGCCCGCCTGCTAGGGGCGCCCGGCCCGCCTCCCTCGCGCCACTGGGTTCGCCTGCGCCTTAGGCCCGCTGGCCCTTGGATCAGAACCACAGATCTGGGGCCGGGTGGGGGCGCAGCGGGTTAGGCGCATGTGGCGCAAAGCGCAAGGACCGGCATAAGGGTCCTGGTTCGAGCCCCCGGCTCCCCACCTGCAGGGGAGTCGCTTCACAGGCGGTGAAGCAGGTCTGCAGGTGTCTGTCTTTCTCTCCCCTCTCTGTCTTCCCCTCCTCTCTCCATTTCTCTCTGTCCTAACAACAACGACATCAACAACAACAACAATAACTACAACAACAATAAAACAACAAGGGCAACCAAAGGGAATAAATAAATAAGTAAGTAAGTAACCACAGTGGTCGACACAGCTGCGAATCTCAGGCCTTGCCGAGCCCGTGCCTCCAGGCGCTGATTTGGACTGCCGAGTGCAGTAGCACGTCCCGGGACGCGGCTGACAGAGCTGCTCAGGGGTCTCCCCAGGGGACACGGGTCACCCCCACGCTGGGCTCCCGCCAATTCGCACCCCAGCTCTGAACAGGCCGGGACGTCACTCCCACTCCCCGCTCTCCTCCTCAGGATGACCGGAAACTCCCCCTCTCACATGTGATCGTATGTAATAGGTAACACGGCCTTTTATTTCCGCCTCCAGGTTTATCCCGGAGCACAATGCCAGCACTACAGATCCGCTGCTCCCGGGGCCGCCTTCTTTTCTCCATTTCATCGGCTAGGACAGACAGAAGTGAGAGAGGGCGGGAGACAGACAGACGCCTGCAGACCTGCTTCACGGCCACGAAGCCTCGCCCCTGCAGGCGGGGAGCCGGGTGGGGACCCTGGGCATGAGCCGGTCCTTGCGCTGAACAGTGAGCAGCGCGTGCCTGAGCTCTGCGGCCGCCTGGCCCTTCCTCACCGTCCTGTCCCGTCAGCGGTGAGCTCCACCTTCCCCGCGTGGCAAGGCTCCTTCACTACGGTGCTGCTTTTCCTGTTGCGATCAGCAATCTGGGGAGAGAGGCCGGGAGGGGGGGCGGCGCACTGGGCCAAGTGCACGTATCACCATGTGCAAGGACCTGGGTTCGAGGCCCCACTCGCCACATGCGGAGGGGAGAGTCGTGGGGAATCTGAACCAAGACCATTCCCACATGTTTAAAGGTTCATCGCACACTGTCCCAGCAAAGAATTGAGGTGAAAACATGACTTTTAGGAATTTTAAGGTTTATTCAAAAAAAACTGAGAATACCCACATGTTGAAGTACACGTGAGGAGAGGGGGGAGGGAAAGGGAGAGAAGGGGAGAGGGAAAGAAAGGGAGAGAGGCAAAGGAGGGAGAGGGAGAGAGAAGGAGAGAGGGAAAGAAGGGGAGAGAGAGGGAGAGAGGGGAGAGAGGGAGAGAGAAAGGGAGAGAGGGGGAGAGGGAGGGAGAGGAAGGGAGAGAGGGAGAGAAGAAGGGAGAGAGGGGGAGAAAGGGAGAAAGGGGGATAGAGAAAGGGAGAGAAGGAGGCAGAGAGGGAGAGAGGGAGAGGAGGGAGAAAGGGGAGAGAGAGAGAAAGGGAGAGAAAGGGAGAGAGGGAGAGGGGGGATAGAGAAAGGGAAAGAGGCGGAGAGAGGGAGAGGGGGAGACAAGGGGAGAGAAGGAGAGGAGGGAGAGAGGGGGAGAGGGAGAGAGAAAGGGAGAGAGGGGAAGAGAGGGAGAGAGAGGGGGACAGAGAAAGGGAGAGAGGGGGAGAGAGGGAGAGGGGGAGACAAGGGGAGAGAAGGAGAGGAGGGAGAGAGGGGGAGAGGGAGAGAGAAAGGGAGAGAGGGGAAGAGAGGGAGAGAGAGGGGGACAGAGAAAGGGAGAGAAGGGAAGAGAGGGAGAGAGAGGGGGACAGAGAAAGGGAGAGAGGGGGAGAGAGGGAAGGAGAGACAGAGGGAAGGAGAGGGCGAGCCCTTGCTCACAGCTGGCGGCAGGCCCACCTTGGCAGAGAGCCCACACCCAGGTGACAGCTCAGCTCAGGAGCCCCAGCCCCGCCTCCACACCTGCCACCACTCCGTTCCCTCCCCCAAGGCTCCCCCAAGGCCGGTGTGCCCAGGCACTTCCTGTCGCTGCCAACTTCAGCCAGAGAGCAGGTCTCTCTCCCTATTTCCCTTCCTCAGTTTCTCTGTCCTACCCAGTAAAAAGTGCAAGGAAAACAATGGCCACTGGGAGAGATGGACCCAAAGCACCCGCAGTAATCCTGGCGGGAAGGGGAGGGGAGGGGAGGGGAGGGGAGCGGAGGGGAAAAGCAAAGGCCTGCAGAGAGACCCTATGAAACTGCTCATGACCCATTTTCTCCTCCAACTTCAGCGTCCCTGGGCAGGGCCGTCGTCAGAAACGGCGGCTCGCGGCTTGCGCCTCTCCTCTCCCCTGCCCTGCCCTGCCTGCAGCATCGCGGGCGAGCCTTCTGCTCCGCCCCGCCTGGAAGCCACTTCCCGGAGAGCTCACTTGCTCACACGCAGCTTGCCCTGGCCCGCACTTGACTCTTCGTCTACACTGCAGCACTGTCGTTATTTATCTTGTGGCTCCAGTCGGTCCGCCTTCGGTCTTCCTTCCGGAGGCTTAGCGCTTCTAGACAGGAAAGTGAATTTCGGTCCGACTGCGGGCGGGCGGCTGGAGATGAAGCGGCCGGGCTGAGCTTCAAGTCAGCAGCAGCTTCCGCTTCCAGCAAACAGCGCCAGATGCCCGGCCGGCCGGCAGCTACTCCTTCTGCTTTGTGTTTCCATTTCTGGTTACCTCTGTATTTGTTTATGGGCTAGAGAGAGACGGCCAGAAATCGAGGGGGAGGAGAAGATAGAGAGGGAGAGAGACAGAGAGACCTGCAGCCCTGCTTCACCCCTGCAGGTGGAGGCCGGAGGCTCGAAGCAAAGTCCTTGCACATTGTAACATATGAACTCGACCAGGTGTGCCACCACCCGGTCCCCAGCCAGCGGTGACTTGTTTTTGTTTTTGTTTTTTTAACCGAAATGGAAAGTTAAAGGCAGGCTTGTGGGACAGCATAATGCTTATGCAAATGGCTGTCGATCTTGATGCTCTGAGCTCCCTGGTGAAACACCCAGCACCACCACTACATGCTAGACTGAGCAGCGCTCTGGTCAAGAAAGAAAAAAAAAGAGGGACCAGGAGGTGGCGCACCTGGGTAATCACACACAGCACAGTGCTCAGGGCCTGGGTTCAAGCCCTGGTCTCCACCTGCAGGGGGGAAGCTTCACAAGTGGTGAAGCAGGACTGCAGCTGTCTCTCTCTCTCTCTCCCCCTCACTTCCCCTCCCCTCTCAATTGCTCTGTCTCCATCCAATGATAAATAAATAAATATTAAAAAAGAAAAGACAACCCCTGAGGCCGGGTGGTGGTGCACTGGGTTGAGCACATGTTACAGTGAGGAAGGACCCAGGTTCGAGCCCCCGGTCCCCACCTGCAGGGGAAAGCTTCACAAGTGGTGACGCAGGGCTGCAGGGGTCTCTCTGTCTCTCTCCTTCTTTGTCATCCCCTCCCCTCTTGATTTCTGACTGTCTCTATTCAACAAATAAAGATAATTAAAAATTTTTTTAAAATAAAAAGAAACTTCCTAGAAGGAAAAAAAAAAAGAAAAGTTAAGAGCTGTTTTGAAAGGCACCTACAGAGACGAAGGCCCCGGGGCTCCCCGTCAGTGGTAAGGGCTGCACCAGCGTCTACGTCTACGGGGACGGACAGCAGCAGCTGCGAGGTCTCTGGGCACCTGCCATGGCCCACACATCTCCAGGCTGGGGCGCGGACCCACCCATGACCGCCAAGCACGAACTGAGGCTCAGATGTCTGAACCCCTGGAGGTGGAGGAGCAGGTTCCATCAGACCTCCGGGAGACGGTCCACCTGGCCAGCTGCTGGGCACCCAGGGCACCTAGAGATCCATCGGCCTGAGTGTGGGCTCCTGGGGAGCCTACTGTGGGAATGAGGCTACTGTAGGGAATCAGCCTACTGTGGGGAATGAGCCGACTGTGGGAATGAGCCTACTGTGGGGAATGAGCCGACTGTGGGAATGAGCCTACTGTGGGGAATGAGCCCACTGTGGGAATGAGCCTACTGTAGGGAATCAGCCTACTGTGGGGAATGAGCCGACTGTGGGGAATGAGCCTACTGTGGGGAATGAGCCTACTGTGGGAATGAGCCTACTGTGGGAATGAGCCGAATGTAGGGAATCAGCCTACTGTGGGAATGAGCCTACTGTGGGAATGAGCCTACTGTGGGAATGAGCCTACTGTGGGGAATGAGCCTACTGTGGGGAATGAGCCTACTGTGGGAATGAGCCTACTGTGGGGAATGAGCCTACTGTAGGGAATCAGCCTACTGTGGGAATGAGCCCACTGTGGGGAATGAGCCCACTGTGGGGAATGAGCCTACTGTGGGAATGAGCCTACTGTGGGAATGAGCCTACTGTGGGAATGAGCCTACTGTAGGGAATGAGCCGACTGTGGGGAATGAGCCGACTGTGGGGAATGAGCCTACTGTGGGGAATGAGCCGACTGTGGGGAATGAGCCTACTGTGAGGAATGAGCCTACTGTGAGGAATGAGCCTACTGTGGGAATGAGCCTACTGTGGGAATGAGCCGACTGCGGGGAATGAGCCGACTGCGGGGAATGAGCTGACTGCGGGGAATGAGCCGACTGCGGGGAATGAGCCTACTGTGGGAATGAGCCGACTGTGGGGAATGAGCCGACTGTGGGGAATGAGCTTACTGTGTAGAATAAGCCTACTGTGGGGAATGAGTCCACTGTGGGGAATGAGCCTACTGTGGGGAACGAGCCTACTGTGGGAATGAGCCTACTGTGGGGAATGAGCCTACTGTGGGGAATCAGCCTACTGTGGAAATGAGCCTACTGTGGGAATAAGCCTACTGTAGGAAACGAGCCTACTGTGGGAATTAACCTACTGTGGGGAATCAGCCTACTGTGGGAATGAGCCTACTGTGGGGAATGAGCCTACTGTGGGGAATCAGCCTACTGTGGGAATGAGCCTACTGTGGGGAACGAGCCCACTGTGGGAATTAACCTACTGTGGGGAATCAGCCTACTGTGGGAATGAGCCTACTGTGGGGAATGAGCCTACTGTGGGAATTAACCTACTGTGGGGAATGAGCCTACTGTAGGGAACGAGCCTACTGTGGGGAATCAGCCTACTGTGGGGAATCAGCCTACTGTGGAAATGAGCCTACTGTGGGAATGAGCCTACTGTAGGGAACGAGCCTACTGTGGGGAAAGAGCCTACTGTGGGAATTAACCTACTGTGGGGAATCAGCCTATTGTGGGAATGAGCCTACTGTGGGGAATGAGCCTACTGTGGGAATGAGCCTACTGTGGGGAATCATCCTACTGTGGGAATGAGCCTACTGTGGGGACTGAGCCTACTGTGGGGAATGAGCCTACTGTGGGGAATCATCCTACTGTGGGAATGAGCCTACTGTGGGGAATCAGCCTACTGTGGGAATGAGCCTACTGTAGGGAACGAGCCTACTGTGGGAATGAGCCTACTGTGGGGAATGAGTCCACTGTGGGAATTAACCTACTGTGGGGAATCAGCCTACTGTGGGAATGAGCCTACTGTGGGGAATGAGCCCACCGTGGGAACGAGCCTACTGTGGGGAACAAGCCTACTGTGGGAATGAGCCTACTGTGGGGAATGAGCCTACTGTGGGGAACAAGCCTACTGTGGGAATAAGCCTACTGTGGGGAATGAGCCTACTGTGGGGAAAGAGCCTATTGTGGGAAGTGAGCCCAGCACATGTTGGGAATGTGCCCAACACAGCAGACTGAAAGATAAGCTTTGACTTCTAACAGGTGTAAAACTTCTTATCTAAATAACCTGACTCAGCTCCCACCATGCACCACAACACAGTTAGCATTCTCTCCTCTGCTGACAGGATGCCCAATTAGCCAGCAGGGATTAGCGGGGATGGCATATTTCTTATTGCCAGCCACATAACAAATCATTCCCAAAATTTACCATTTTAAAACACCAAACAGGTATGACTTCACAATTTTCTTTCTTTTTTAAAAACATATTCATTCCCTTTTGTTGGCCTTGTTGTTTTATTGTTGTAGTTATTATTGTTGTTGTTATTGCTGTCATTGTTGTTGAATAGGACAGAGAGAAATGGAGAGAGGAAGGGAAGACCGGGAGAAAGACACCTACAGACCTGCTTCACCTCCTGTGAAGCGACTCCCTCACAGGTGGGGAACCGGGGGCTCGAACTGGGATCCTTAGTCGGTCCTTGCGCTTTGCACCACATGCGCTTAACCCGCTGAGCTACTGCCCGAGTCCCGACCTCACAATTTTCATGTCAGAAATTGATAGCATATGGTTATACAAACAGACTCTCATGTCTGAGGCTCCAAAGTCCCTGGTTTAATCCCTGCACCACCATGAGCCAGAGCTGAGCAGTGCTCTGGTAAAAATAATTATAATAATGATTCAGCCCCCAGCTGAGCGCACACACTAATATGCACAAGGACCCAGGTTCAAGCCCCCCAGTCGTCACCTGTAGGAGGGAAGCTTCACCAGAGGTAAAGCAGTGCTATAGCTGTTTCTACCTCTTCTCCCTTCCTTATCGATTTCTGTCTTATCAAATTAAAAAGTAATAAAAATTAGGGGCTAGGCGGTGGCACACCTGGCTAAGCGCTCACATTACAGTGCGCAAGGACCCAGGTTCAAGGCCCTGGTCCCCACCTATAGAAGGAAACTTCATGAGTGCTGATGCAGGGCTGCAGGTGTCTCTCTGTCTCTCCATCTCCCTCTCCCCTCTCAATTTCTCTCTGTCTCTATCAATAACAAATAAAACGATTTAAAAATAACAATAAATAAATAAATAAATAAACACAATTAAAAACTAATTCAGAAAACCCTTGCTGCATGCCTCTGGTTGACGGCCTTTCACAGGCTACCATTAAGATGTCAGTTTGACTTAGGGAGAATCTCCCTGGTAAATTCACCCATGTGGCTGCAAAGAGGTCCTTGCTTGTTTCTCTGCTTCTAAATTCTGCTTCTAAGACCCCTTCTGTTGCATTGCTTGAGGCTGTGGTCTATTTGCATCATCATTGTCTTCATTGGTTTAGTCCCCATTGGTTCCCACGCTATTCTCCTTCTCCCCACCCCCTATCCTCCGTACTTCCTCTTCCTGACACTTCCGCCTCAGGAGACATATAAGACAGGGCTTTCTAATGAAGAGAGATGAGAAGAGATTAGATTGTTGAACTGCATCCCTGCTCGTCAATAAACATTGAACTGTGTTCCCAGCTCAGTCATGAGTCCCTGGTCGTCTCTCTCCCACCCGCGAAGCTAATCCGGTAAATGGTGCCAGAACAGGGACTGGCATTTGCTGGCTCCCAGCCAGCGATTTTAGTTCCGTGCTCCAGGGAACTCTGCACAGGCCAGCTCCCGACAGAGCCGGCTGCTGCCTGAGCCCGCCAGCCAGAGTAAGAGCAAACGCAGGAAGGACAGGATGCCCAAGCGGGAAGCTGCTGTCTTTCCAGTGAATGTTGGAAGGGACAGTCCCTTGCTTCCGCCATGTGTTACTTGTTAGGAGCAGATCAGCAAGGATGCGGGATGCGGCATCATCTAAGTTCATTTCCCACGTCTACGCTCGACCGGACCTGCCAATATACGCGGAGATCTTCGCCCACCCTGACCAACGCTTGACGTGTCCTCACCCAATCTGGTCCCCTACACCTACACTGAACTTATCTGTTCCAGACTCTTGGAAACAGAGCTGGCAGTCAGCTGAGGTAAAGAACAAACACCTCATCACAGACCCCTGCGAGCATCAACCCAGCTTTGACCTAGCACGTTATGATCGGGCCCTCCTCAATCGCTATCGAACAGGCCATGGCCAGTGCGCCTCTATGTCCCATCGCTGGGGAGCCAGAGACGACCCGAACTGCCCCTGCGGCTCCAGACAGACTATGACCCACATAGTCAACGACTGCCACCTCTCCAGATTCAAAGGAGGTCTCGAAACTTGACATCAGGCTCAACCTGACGCTGTTGACTGGCTGCGGAAGAAGAAGAAGCAAGCCCAGCCTACACTGTGGGGAGGGGCCGAACACCTGGAGGAAGGGACACTGATGAGCACTGGGCCAGAAGAGGGGGACAGCCCCATCACAGAGCCTGCTACCTGGAGGAAAAACACAGCAGAGAAGGGGGCCGGGTGGTGACGCAACAGGTTAAGGGTACATAGTGTGAATTACAAGGACCAGCGTAAGGACCCCAGTTCGAGCCCCCGGCTCCCCACCTGCAGGGGAGTCGCTTCACAGGCAGTGAAGCAGGTCTGCAGGTGTCTGTCTTTCTCTCCTCCTCTCTGTCTTCCCCTCCTCTCTCCATTTCTCTCTGTCCTAGCCAACAACAAACAGAATAAAAGGCCACAGGAGCAGTGGATTCACAGTGCAGACAATGAGCCCCAGCAAAAACCCTGGAGGCAAAAAAAAAAAAATCAGAACTACATTCAAAAAGCGTTTCCAGGTTAAATTCCATGATAGCAACAATTACTTTTTAAATTTTTTATTAGTTACTTAATAATGATGAACAGGATTCTAAGATTAAACAGGGGTACAACTCCACACAGTTCCCAGCACCAGAGTTCTGCGTCCCCCCTCCATTGGAAGTTTCCCTGTTCTTTATCCCTCTGGGAATATGGACCCAAATTCTTTATGGGGAGCAGAAGGTGGGAGTCCTGGCTTTTTTGTTTTAATTTTTTAAAATATTTATTCATTTTCCCTCTGTTTTTTTGCCCTTATTGTTGTAGCTATTATTGTTGTTGTTATTGATATTGTTGTTGTTGGATAGGACAGAGAGAAATGGAGAGAGGAGGGCGAAGACAGAGAGGGGGAGAGAAAGACAGACACCTGCAGACCTGTTTCACCGCCTGTGAAGCAACTCCCCTGCAGGTGGGGAGCCAGGGCTCGAACTGGGATCCTTACGCTGGTCATTGTGCTTTGCGCCACCTGCGCTTAACCCGCTGCGCTACTGCCTGACTCCCTAGTTCTGGCTTCTGTCATTGCTTCTCCGCTGGACATGGGTGTTGGCAGGTGGATCCATACTCCCAGCTTGCTTCTCTCTTTCCCTAGTGGGGCAGGGCTCTGGGGAAGCTTCCCTGTTCTTTATCCCTCTGGGAGGATGGACCAAAATTCTTTATGGGAAGCAGAAGGTGGGAGTTCTGGCGTCTGTCATTGCTTCTCCACTGGACATGGGTGTTGGCAGGTGGACCCACACCCGCAGCCTGTGTCTGTCTAGTAATGCTCTAATTTATTTTTAAAATATTTCTACACACAAATAATCAAAGCAAATATGGCAAAATGGTAACAGCTAATCCAGGTGTGCTTATAAAGTTGTCAAAGACTGCTCTTCTGCTTTTCCACATGACTGAAAGTTTTCATAATAAGAAAAAAAAACTAAAAGTAGCGATCTTGTTCACTAGTGATAACTTAGGAAAAACTGTATCTAGCATGCTAAATTTTAAATTATGGTATCTGGCACACATTCTCAAGGTGTAAGCAAACAATACGGAACCACCTTCATCTAACAAGTGAATCACGGCGGGTAGACAGAGCGCCAAGCAAGGCACAGGAACTAGTCTGTGCAAAGGCATGAAGCTGCCTGACGGAACAGCAAGCAAGGGGTCCCACGGGAGCTATGGGGCCGCAACAGCATAATGGTTCTCAAACACACTCTCATGCCTGAGGCTCCAAAGTTCCAGGTTCAATTCCCTGCACCACCATAAGCCAGAGCTAACTAAGCAGGGCTCTGATAAAAAGAAAGAAAGAAAATATTTGGGGCCAGGTGGTGGTGCACCGGGTTGAGTGCACGTTACAGGGCACAAGGACCCAGTTCAAGCCCCCGGTCCCCACCTGCTGGGAGAAAGCTTCACAAGTGGTGAAGCGGGACTGCAGGTGTCTGTCTCTCTCCCTCTCTATCTTCCCCATGCTCTCAATATCTGGCTGTCTCTATCTAATAACTGAAGATCATTTAAAGGAAATGAAAAGAAATTAGGTTGTTAAAAGAGGAGTTTTTATATTAGTCTAAAATAACTGGGCATTTCTGGGGCTCATCTCCATGAAAGTGAAGCATTAAAGTCAGCCCAGAGGCTGAGCAGCTGTGGGGAAATGCTGGCAAGGGCAGACAGGTGCCCCGACGGGGCGCAGAGGAAGGGGGAGACTACGTGCCTGCCAAGCACCCAGACTGGTCCAGCAAACGAGCACTTACTGAGCACCCCACTCTACAGTCAGACTCGTGGCTCCACGCTGACAGAATCACAAGACAGTCTTGGGTGACCTACCCCACTGACACTGACCTGAGACCCCTTCCCCAGTCTCTCTGAACCTTACTTGGCGTCCTCCTCTGTAACGTAACCTCGCTGACAGGGAGATTTAACTCCACAACATTTCTGAGATGCTGTTCAAAGAGTCTAAAGAACCCAAGATATAAGAGCAGAAGGGCCACAAAGCAGGACTTGGGCTGGACGTGGCCTGTCGCACCAAAGTAAAGGACACCGGGGTGAGGGAGAGGGTTCAAGACCTGGAACGGGATATTGGGGGGGGGGGTAGAGTGTTATGTGGAAAACTGAGAAATGTTACACATGGACCAACCACTGTATTTTACTGTTGACTGTCAACCATTAATCCCTCCAATAAAGAAAACAAATGTGAATATTGGGGGGAAGCGTATCTAAAATTTATCCACACATAAGTTTGATCATAACAAAAAAGGGGGGAGGGGGGCAGAGAAAGAGAAAGCAGTAAGTTTCTTCCGTGTCCTTGGGCAGGAATATAAATGTCCAATTACAATCAAAGAAACATTCGATTTGAATCGTGTTGCCTCCTCGTGGTTAGTGCAGTCCCTGTGTTTCGCACCCCTGCGCTTAACCCGCTGCGCTACCTACCAGCCGACCCCCAAAATCAAGTCTGAAACTAGACAACTGCTGAGAGCTCTGCTAATCATGCAGAAAGCCGGGAGCAGGGCTGGGGTGCGTCACCCGCAGCTGGGAGCAGGGGTGTGGTATGTTATCCGGGAGCAGGGCTGTGGTGCGTCACCCGGGAGCAGGGCTGTGGTGCGTCACCGGGAGCAGGGCTGTGGTGCGTCACCCGGGAGCAGGGCTGTGTTATGTCACCCGGGAGCAGGACTGGGGTGCGTCACCCGGGAGCAGGACTGTGGTGCGTCACCCGGGAGCAGGGCTGTGGTGCGTCACCCGGGAGCAGGACTGTGGTGCGTCACCCGGGAGCAGGGGTGTGGTATGTTATCCGGGAGCAGGACTGTGGTGCGTCACCCGGGAGCAGGGCTGTGGTGCGTCACCCGGGAGCAGGGCTGTGGTATGTCACCCGGGAGCAGGACTGGGGTGCGTCACCGGGAGCAGGGCTGTGGTGCGTCACCCGGGAGCAGGGCTGTGGTGCGTCACCCGGGAGCAGGGCTGTGGTGCGTCACCCGGGAGCAGGACTGTGGTGCGTCACCCGGGAGCAGGACTGTGGTGCGTCACCCGGGAGCAGGGCTGTGGTGCGTCACCCGGGAGCAGGACTGTGGTGCGTCACCCGGGAGCAGGGGTGTGGTATGTTATCCGGGAGCAGGACTGTGGTGCGTCACCCGGGAGCAGGGCTGTGGTATGTCACCCGGGAGCAGGACTGTGGTGCGTCACCCGGGAGCAGGGGTGTGGTATGTTATCCGGGAGCAGGACTGTGGTGCGTCACCCGGGAGCAGGGCTGTGGTGCGTCACCCGGGAGCAGGACTGTGGTGCGTCACCCGGGAGCAGGGGTGTGGTATGTTATCCGGGAGCAGGACTGTGGTGCGTCACCCGGGAGCAGGGCTGTGGTGCGTCACCGGGAGCAGGACTGTGGTGCGTCACCCGGGAGCAGGGCTGTGGTGCGTCACCCGGGAGCAGGACTGTGGTGAGTCACCCGGGAGCAGGGCTGTGGTATGTCACCCGGGAGCAGGGCTGTGGTGCGTCACCGGGAGCAGGGCTGTGGTGCGTCACCGGGAGCAGGGCTGTGGTGCGTCACCCGGGAGCAGGGCTGTGGTGCGTCACCGGGAGCAGGGCTGTGGTGCGTCACCGGGAGCAGGGCTGTGGTGCGTCACCGGGAGCAGGGCTGTGGTGCGTCACCGGGAGCAGGGCTGTGGTGCGTCACCCGCAGCCCGCAGCAGGAGCAGGAGCGGGGGTGTGGTGCGGGGGTCACCCGCAGCAGGAGCAGGAGCAGGAGCGGGGTGGGGTACGTTACCCAGCAGCCCGGCCAGCGAGCGCAGGTCCTTCTCCATGAGCGCGTAGATCTCCTCCTCCGAGAAGCGGCCGATGCCGTGCCCGTGCATCTCGCGCCTCACGATGCCGCTGCTCAGGTGGCACACGACCCACCTCAGCAGGCTGCCGAAGGGGCTCCCGCCGCCCAACGACAGCATCTTCCGGGTCTCGCTGAGGTTGTCCACCCACTGGCAGTAAGCCAGCGTCCTGGAAGCGGAAACCAGTTACCGCGCAGGACGGCGCCCGCCGCCACAGCCCCGCCCCGCCAGGGCCCCGCCCCGTGGCCTCCAGAGCCCGCCCCTCCAGAGCCCCGCCCCTCCAGAGCCCCACCCCTTCAGGGCCCCCGCCCCTCCTGGGCCCCGCCCCTCCATGGCCCCGCCCCGTGGCCTCCAGAGCCCCGCCCTTCCATGGCCCCGCCCCATGGCCTCTAGAGCCCCGCCCCTCCATGGCCCCGCCCCTCCATGGCCCCGCCCCGTGGCCTCCAGAGCCCCGCCCCTCCGTGGCCCCGCCCCGTGGCCTCCAGAGCCCCGCCCTTCCATGGCCCCGCCCCGTGGCCTCTAGAGCCCCGCCCCTTCAGGGCCCCGCCCCGTGGCCTCCAGAGCCCCGCCCCTCCAGAGCCCCGCGCAGTCTCCCCGCCCACAAGGACCCCAGGCAGCAGCCTGGACGCGGGGCGCTGATTCCCTCCCAGGCTCCACAGACCGCGCTCTGCCTTCTCTCTCTCTCTCTCTCTCTCTCTCTCTCTCTCTCTCCCCCTCCGCAGACCGCGCTCTGCCTTCTCTCTCTCTCTCTCTCTCTCTCTCTCTCTCTCTCTCTCCCCCTCCGCAGACCGCGCTCTGCCTTCTCTCTCTCTCTCTCTCTCTCCCTCCCTCCCCCTCCCTCCCTCCCTCCCTCTCTCTCTCTCTCTCTCTCTCTCCCACCCCCAGCGCTGCAGAAAAGCGAGCAGAAGCCACCTTAGAGTCTGTGAGGGGCCGGTGGCGGCGCACCCGGCTAAGCGCACCCGTGACAGTGCGCAGGGACCCAGGTTCGAGCCCCCGGTCCGCACCTGCAGGGGGGAAGCTTCACGAGCGGTGAAGCGGGGCTGCGGGCGTCTCTCTGGCTCTCTCCCTCTCTCAAATTCTCTGTCTCTACTCAATAATAAAAAGATTTTTAAAAGATTTTTTTTTTAAAAAAAAAAAGGTTTCCTACTGAAGACTGAGAAAAATGCAGCTGTGGGGCACCAGCATGAGATACTCAAAATAAGCGATAAAAGATGAGTTGGGAATTCTGTGTGTCCCTGGTGGTGACCGGCAGTAAAGGACATGCCAGGATGCCGGCAAGTAGAGCTACTTCTGCTTACAGGAAAGAAAAGCAGAGCTGGGGCTGCACTTCCGTTGCCGGAGCGCACAACCCGCACGCCGGGTCCCAGCAAGCACCAGTCCCAGCCCCAGCACCGCTCTGTGCCCGACTGAGCAGTTCTCTGGGGCTTCTCTCTCCTATTGATTCATTAGTTACTTCGTTAGTTCATTGCAATCCAGGAGGTGGAATAGTGGACATAGCATTGGACTCTCTTTTGATCCTGTTATTATTATTATTATTATTGGACAGAGACAGTTAGGAATTGAGAGGGTAGGGGCAGACAGAGATAGAGACAGAGAGACGCACCTGTAACCCTCCTTCACGACTTGCAAAACTCTCGCCCTGCAGGTGGAGACCCGGAGACGCGAATCTATTTTTTTTTTTTTATTTTATTCATTTTTATTTATTTATTCCCTTTTGTTGCCTTGTTATATTGTTGTTATTGATGTCGTCGTTGTTGGATAGGACAGAGAGAAATGGAGAGAGGAGGGGAAGACAGAGAGGGGGAGAGAAAGACAGACACCTGCAGACCTGCTTCACCGCCTGTGAAGCGACTCCCCTGCAGGTGGGGAGCCGGGGCTTGAACCGGGATCCTTATGCGGGTCCTTGTGCTTTGCCACCTGCGCTTAACCCGCTGCGCTACAGCCCGACTCCCGAGACGCGAATCTAGATCCTCGCACGGTGACGTGTGCACAGCCAGACGCACCGCACCCGGCCCCGGCCCCCAGGCACTGGACTCTCAAGCATGAGGTTCCAAGTTCAACCCCTGGCATCACATTGCCAGAGTGATGCTCTGGTTCTCTCTCTCTCTCTCTCTCTCTCTCTCGTTAATAAAAAGGAAAAAAATGCAAAAAGCTCCTAGCATTCATTTTAGACAGCTTTCATCTTTTCTGTGCTTGTCCTCTAAAAAAGGGATAATATAGAATATACATCCCTTTTTAAATGGATTTTTTTTAATTTTATTGAATTTTCCCTTTTGTCGCCCTTGTTTTTTACTGTTGTTGTAGTTATTATTGTTGTTGTTATTGATGTCCTCGTTGTTGGATAGGACAGAGAGAAATGGAGAGAGGAGGGGAAGACAGAGAGGGGGAGAGAAAGACAGACACCTGCAGACCTGCTTCACCGCCTGGGAAGCGACTCCCCTGCAGGTGGGGAGCCGGGGGCTCGAACCGGGATTCTTATGCCGGTCCTTGCGCTCTGTGCCACGTGCACTCAACCCGCTACACTACCGCCCGACTCCCTCTAAAAACTTTTAAACAATTCTGATTCTTACTACAAGTCCTACCACCAATTTTAACACATTCTCTGTAATGTAAACAAAACTCTCTTTGCCACCTTCCTGAAGAACACCTAGGAATTCTGTCAGGATCTGTGCATCTACTTTCTGTAAGTCTCTCAAATAAGACACCGAGGAGTCCAAAGTAGTTTTTCTGAAAAGAGGGAGAAGTGCACAGCAGTGGTGACCAACAGATACGCCCTGAACAGTGACCGGGGCTCCTGGAATCAGCAGTCTCGTATGTATTCCAGCTACTCAGACGTTCACATGCAAACGACAGGCTTCTAGTTTTCTCCTTTGACACCTGCAGGAAACAGGTGGCAAGCTCCACATTCATCAGAACAATCCAGGACCACACTGCTAGTTGGGTTCGACCTAAACTCGCAATTAAAAGTACTACACCACCCTTCATAATTTCAGAAGTCAGTGGTCTGAGAGTAGAACTGAGTTAGCCTAAATAAGAGCGGTCAACTACAGTGCCCTGAATGACAGCACAGAAATGAGGAATTCGGAGACTCCAAGTCGACAGGCTGATGTGGTAAAAAGACAAAGGACTCAGATGTGTTACCTGAAGCTCCGGTGAGCTCGCCGGCGGAGCAGAGTCCGGGCTGGGACTCGGCATGAAGGGCTCGGGCTGGCTGAGGAACGACAACAACTTCAGCAAAGACAAGGGAGGGCAAGACGCAGAGGAAGCTGGCGGGCATCTGCAGCTCCGATGGCGGGTACGGGTCGGGTCAGAACCGGCTTGACGGGGGCCGGGCGGCGGCGCACCAGGTTGACTGCACACAACACGGCGCGCAAGACCCAGGTTCGAGTCCCTGGCCCCCACCTGCAGGGGGGAAGCCTCACGAGTGGTGAAGCAGGGCTGCAGGCGTCTCCCTGTCTCCCCCGTCTCTATCCAATAATAAAATAGGATGAAATAAAAGAAGCAGCCTGACGCAAAAGGTGCTGAAGTTTGTCCCGAGAACACAATTCAGCATAACCACTGAAAGTTGGTAAACAGACAGGACACATGAGGAGGGACAGGCCAGAAATGAAGAGCTACGCGGAGGAGAGTGGGCGACAGCTACGGTGAAGGCAGGAGAGGCAGCGGGCTGGGAACGAGAGGAGAAGTAGCGGGGCAGGAGGGAAAGAATCGACTGGGCGCTGGGCACTGGGTGCTGGGCGCGCTGGGCTGGGCAGGGAGAGAAACGGGGCGCCTCCCTCCCAGGGCGAAGAGGCGGACAGTGCGGCGGCTCACCAGACTGCCTCACGGCGGCCGGAATGTACTCGCCCATCGCCCAGGCAACAAAGGGCGAGTGGGCTCGCTGCGTCTCAAGTTCACAGCCCCCCCCAGGCGAAGGCGCCCCAAAGATGGACAACCCAGAAGACAGCTTTGGACTAAAGACGCAGCACTGGCGGGCAGCCGCTGCTGCCGGTGGTGCAGGGGATGCATTGGATCGACCTTCCCGTGGGGCATCCCGTGAGTCCCCATCCATTGGGGAAACTGACGATCCTTCCTAGCCGACTGAATCCACATGGATCCCAGTCCCTTTCAAAGCCAGCGACAAGCAGCTCCTGCCAGCTTTCAAGCTGACGCTGTGGACTGGCTACGGAAGCAGGGCAAACGCTAGAAGAAGAAGCAGCTGCCGGTGGTCTTAAAGCTAAGGCTGCCCAAAGAGGCTTGTCGAAAAGCACGGCAGAAGATGAGACGGGGTCGGGCGGTGGCTCACGTGGCGCCAAGCACAAGGACCCGCGTGAGGGTCCCGGTTCGAGCCCCGGCTCCCCAGCCGCAGGGGGGTCGCTTCCCGGGCGGTGAGGCCGGTCTGCGGGTGTCTGTCTGTCTCTCCCCCTGTCTGTCTTCCCCTCCTCTCTCCATGTCTCTCTGTCCTAGCCCACATGGACGACCTCAACAAGCACATCAATAAGCACAACGATGTTACACAACAAGGGCAACAAAATGGAAAATAAGTAAATATCAAAAACAAATTTAAAACAAGAAGATGAGAAGGTCAGCTGACAGGGGGGCTGCGGAGGCCTGGAGAGCAGAGAGCGGAGACAGCACACAGCCGGGAAGGACGGCTGAGAAGCTCAGTGGGCTGCAGAGGCGGTGCTGTGGGGGAGGCGAGTCCACTGAGCAGCTCCCCTTTCCTCTCGGCGATCACGCAGTCCAAGGTCTCCATCACGACTCACCCCATCTGACTCCACGCTGGTGGGGAGGCCCGATTCACAGCCCCAATTTCAGACCGACAGACCCCAAACCCTCCCCCCTCTGTCATGAGATCCACGGACCCGGGAGAACGGAGACCGCTCAGACACCACAAAGCAACGGTGCCAACGTCTGAACTCGTGCTCCTTTGCTTCAGTCCTGCTTCTCCTCAGCTGCAACAGAAAGGAATCCCAGGAGTGGTCCCGAAGAAGCAAGCACAGCGGATAAAGCCTCACTCTCTCTCTCACGCATGAGGTCCCGAGTTCAGTCCCCGCAGCACAAGTAAGCAGAGTGACGCCTCGTTCCTTCTCTCTGTCCTCCTATTTTTCTTATTAATGAATAAATAAAATCTTTTTTTTAGAAAAAAAATGAATCCAGGAGTCAGTCATCCCTGACCCCTACCCTCACTCCCGACAGCTAGTCACCTGGTGAACTTGACCTTTGCTCCAACTCAATGAACACCAGTCCAGCCTTGAGGACCCTGACTCCTTGGTGTGCGGCGGAGAGAGGGGCACTGGCATCGGGGGTGGGCATCGTGTGCTGACATCTATTTTGGAACCTCTGAAACTTACAGTCTTATAAACTCGTAGTTACCTCAATTTAAAAAATAAATAAAAGTGCACACATTATAGTACACAAGGACCCAGGTTCAAGCCCCTGGTCCTGCAAGGGGAAGGTGTCGTAAGTGGTAAAGCAGGTCTGCAGGTGTCTCTCTGTCTCTCTCCCTCTCTATCTCTCCCTCCCCTCTCAATTTCTCTCTGTCTCTATCCAATAATAAATTAACTAATTGGGGCCGGGCGGTAGCGCAGCGGGTTAAGTGCACAGAGCGCAAGGACCAGCATAAGGATCCCAGTTCGAGCCCCCGGCTCCCCACCCGCAGGGGAGTCGCTTCCCAGGCGGTGAAGCAGGTCTGCAGGTGTCTGTCTTTCTCTCCCCTCTCTGTCTTCCCCTCCTCTCTCCATTTCCCTCTGTCCTATCCAACAACAACAGCAGTGACAAAAAATAATAACAACAACAACAAGGGCAACAAAAGGGAAAAAACAGCCTCCAGGAGCAGTGGATTCGTAGGGCAGGCACCAAGCCCCAGTGATAACCCTGGAGGGAAAAAAGTTAGTTAGTTAATTAATTAATTAATTAATTAATTAAAATATTTTAAACAGGAAAGCAAATTTTTAAAAAAAGGTATTCATTTGCCCAAAGCTATGAGAGCTTCCTAAAACACACATGGAACTGTGTGACTGCAAACACTGCACGACTGCAGACACGGCACGACTGCAGACATAGCACGACTGCAGACTCTGCACGACTGCAGACACTGCACGACTGCAGACTCTGCACGACTGCAGGCAGACACTGCACGACTGCAGGCAGACACTGCACGACTGCAGGCAGACACTGCACGACTGCAGACACTGCACGACTGCAGACAGACACTGCACGACTGCAGACAGACACTGCACGACTGCAGACAGACACTGCACTACTGCAGACACTGCACGACTGTGACGCTGAGTCAGTCGGTCATTGATTCCCCTCAGCGCCTGAGCGGGTCAGCCAGCCTCCTCCCCTCAGCCGGGTGGGACGCAGTCCTTCATGCACAAGCTCACCGACATGAAGAACTACTGAGAGAAGGAGTGGGGGAGGGCTCCCTTCTGAGTCAGTGACTGCTACGTGGTTTCCCCAAGGGGAGACAATATGTAAAGAGGAAATCAGAGACAGAGGCACACAGGGACAATGAAGAAAGGGCTCCACAGGCTCTCCTGGAAGCTGTCTCTCTCTCTTTTTAGTTTTTTTAAAATTATTTATTCTCCCTTTGGTTTCCCTTGTTTTTTTTTTTATTATTGTTGTAGTTATTGATGTCACCGTTGTTGGATAGGACAGAGAGAAATGGAGAGAGGAGGGGAAGACAGAGAGGAAGAGAGAAAGACAGACACCTGCAGACCTGCTTCACCGCCTGGGAAGCGACTCCCCTGCAGGTGGGGAGCCGGGGGCTCGAACCCGGATCCTTACGCCGGTCCTTGCGCTTCGCACCACGTGCGCTTAACCCGCTGCGCTACCGCCTGGCCCCCTCTTTTTAAATTTTTTTTTAATTATCTTTATTTATTTATTGGATAGACACAGCCAAAAATGGAGAAGAAGGACGAACTAGAGAGCGAGAGAGAGAGAAACATGCAGCCCTGCTTCATCACTCACGAAGCTTACTCGCTGCAGGTGGGGACTGGGGCTTGAACCCAGGTCCTTGCACACTGTTAACATGTGTGCTCAACCAGGTGCGCCACCACCCGGCCCCTGGAATCTGTCTCCTCACACTCCACTGGGATGAGGCCACTGCACAGGGGATCATGAATTATTTAGCCAGGAGAGGAGAGCCGACTTGGAAATTAGACTTGCTGAGCAATTTATTTTAATGCATCGTTCTGAGAGCCTGGTTCAGGAAGCTGATACAGTCTTCACGGCATCTGGTGTACCTCAATGTTCCCGTAAAGTGGGGTCAAGAGTTGCTCCTTTTAATAAGATTCATTTCCTTAGAACAGAAGAACAAGAGAACAAGCCCCCTCAAACACAGGAAAGAAAAGTCACCCCCCTCCAGGGCTCTCTGGGGCTCGGTGCCAGCACTACGACTCCACTGCTCCGGGATGACATTCTTCCATTTTAGTGGGTAGGACAGAGAGAAGCTGAGAAGGGAGGAGGAGGGAGAGAGGGAGGGAGGGAGAAAGGCAGACACCTACTGACCTGCATCACTGCTCACAAAATGCGCTGCAGGCGGGAGCCGGGACTCAAACTCGGCTCCTCCAGCTGGTCCTCGAGCCTGCACGATGTGTGCTTACCCGGGTGCACCACCTCCCGGCCCCCCAGCCCTTGCTTCTTAAATAAGGAAACCCTTTAGCCCAGCATGAGGCGCGGGCCAAGGCCAGGACAAGGCCTCCGCGTCAGAGCCTGCAACTGTGGCAGCCTGCTGCCTGCTGTCTCAGCACAGGGCCTTCCTTCCCGACAGGGACGGCGCCCTTCTCTGTGCCCCGTGAAGCCCGCCGCCTCCTGCTTACACTCACGACGCTCACAGGACAGGGACGGGGGACTATGAGGTGACTACCATTCCAGCAAGCCTCACAGGCACTGGTCCCACCAAACGGGAGCCCTCACTACATCTGAAAGTAAAGAGAAGAGGCGGGGCCGGGAGATGGTGCGTCTGGCTGGGTGCACGTATTAACCGTGCGCAAGGACCCGGGTTCGAGGCCCTGGTCCCCACCTGCAGGGGGAAGGCTTCACCAGTGGTGAAGCAGGGCTGCGGGTGTGTCTCTGTCTCTCGCCCTTTCTAGATTTCTGTCTCTATCCAACAAATAAGATGCTTTTAAAGTAAATAAAAAACAAAGAGAAGAGGGAAAACACGAAATAAAAAGGAAATAGATATATCAAGTCATATACTCCGGGAGTCTCCTGGCCTTCAGAGAAGACTTCGGAGTCATTTAATTACAGCATCCCACCGCCTCCACCCACGGACAGAGCAGCGGTGTTACACCCACAAGTTTAGAGCTGTGGCCCCCCCCGCAGGTGACCGGCACCCCCGGTTCCAAAGCCCAGGCTAACAGGTGAGACGGTCCCGGCTAGTCGGGATGACAAAGGCACGCACGTGCGCGCTCCCTAAGGGGTTAGTGACGATTCCGACACTCACTGATAGCCCAGAGGCTAAGTCCATTTTACCAAAGACTCAAGTTTCACGGCAGCAGTGGGACCTGCGCCTCTCCGATTTCCCCTGAGGACAGCTTCCCTGCACTGGCTCCAACGAGACACTTGGTGGGCCAAAGAGGACAAGAAACATTTTCTTCATCTTCAGGAACAGATTTCTAATTCAACACAGACATAACTGTGAATAGGTTTCAAGTACAAAAAAAGCCCTTTGGCCAGGCAGTGGCGCACCTGGTTAAACGCACACTCTACGATGCACGAGGACCCAGGTTCAAGCCCCCGGTGCCCACCTGCAGGGGGAAAACTTCACAAGTGGTGAAGCAGGGCTGCAGGTGTCTCTCTGTCTCTCTCCCTCCCTATGTTCCCTTCCCTCTCAATTTCTCTCTGTCTCTATCCAACAATAAATAAATAAACTACAGCTATCGACTTCTTTTCAGGCAGCTATCAACACTACAGCCCTCCACAGTAATGAGCTCATGAATGCAAGGAGGGAGCGGAGGACTGTTGGTCTGCTTCTAATTCTGCTTCTAAGACCCCTTCTGCTTTGGTAGGTTTGCCTGCATTGCTTAACGCTGTGGTCTATTTACACAAATCACTGCTTTACCTGAGACCCGCCCTGCCTACAGGGCACTGGTTTAATCCCCACTGGTTAGATTCGAGCTTGATGCTTCCGAGCGTGTGCGCTTTTTCCTTCTCCCCACCCCCTATCCTACCTGCTTCCTCTTCCGACCTGACACTTCCGCCTCAGGAGATAGAAAGGACAGGATTTTCTAATGAAGGGAGATTAGATTGATTGCACTGCATTCCTGCTCATCAATAAAGATTGAACTGCGTTCCCAGCTCAGCCATGAGTCCCTGGTCATCTCTCTCCTGCCCGTGAAGCCAGCCCAGCAGAGGATGGGCCTGATAGCCATGGAATAGTTCTGCATTTTCCATCATCACTGCAGAGTGGGGATTGGGACCCGGCTAGCAAGTGACACAAGCTCTGTCTCACCAGGCTCTTCCGTGGGACGTGGTACGGGTAGTGTGAAACAGCCAGACTGTGGCCCCTGCATTCTTTAAGACGGAAACCCCTGTGGCTGTCCACAGGGCTTGTAAGCAGAGCCCCCGGATGCAGTGAGTGCCCACGTGCTGATCTGCACCCCGGCCTCCACTCCTAGTCTGACACCCTCCTTGCTCCAAAGCATCACCTCTGCCGTGAGAGGGGAAAGAAGAGCCGTGCCCAGAATTAAATGGGCAAAAGATGAAACTAGAGAGAGGAAAAGGAGGGGGCCGGGAGGTGGTGCGCCTGGTTAAGAGCGGCATAGTACGAAGCACAAGGACCCAGGTTCAAGCCCCTGACTCCCCTACCTGCAGGGGTGAAGCAGGTCTGCAGGTGTCTCTCTTTCCCCCTTTCTATTTTCCCCTCCTCTCTCAATTTATCTCTGTTCTGTCCAATAAAATGGAAACAATGGCCGCCAGGAGCAGTGGATTCGTAGCGCCAGCACTGAGCCCCAGTGATAACCCTGGGAATAGGAGTGGGGGAAGGAGTCTGTACGACATAAGCATGAGAAGCACCAAGTTTTCTAGTTAGAAAGAGCACTGAGTGAAGGAGGCCACCTACACACTGGAGCTAAGAGCTGCTGGCAGGGTGAACAAATGCCCCAGGAGGGGAGTCGGGCGGCAGCGCAGCGGGTTAAGCGCATGTGGTGGAAAGCGCAAGGACCGGCGTAAGGATCCCGGTTGGAGCCCCCGGCTCCCCACCTGCAGGGGAGTCGCTTCACAGGCGGTGAAGCAGGTCTGCAGGTGTCTGTCTTTCTCTCCCCCTCTCTGTCTTCCCCTCCTCTCTCCATTTCTCTCTGTCCTACCCGACAACAACGATGACATCAATAACAACAATAATAACTACAACAATAAAACAACAAGGGCAACAAAAGGGAATAAATAAATAAAAATTTTTAAATGCCCCAGGAGGAGCCTGTGACAGATAAGTGGACAGAGGAATCGGGTGTCTTTCTGACTCTTGCTGGAAAGAAAGAAGGAAGCTGAAATCAGGGAGAAAACTTCTCTTGACTCCTGGGATGTTACAGAAAGGCACGAAAAGTCCCAGTAAACGGATGAAAGACGACTGCATGAAGCTAAGTCTACACAGCCTGGTGCTACGTCTACACAGCCTGGAGAGCCTCCACTGCGGGACTCACAGCTCGCCAATCCGGCACAACAGCCATGTGCACCGCAGGCGCAAGGCACCAACACGACCTGTCACGCTCCAGGCAGCAGCCAGGAACACCACTAGGAGTCAGGCCGTGAGGACAAGGAGGCCCCGGTAGAGATGCTGTGCCTCCTGCTGCAACGCAGACCAGCTCGTCATAAAGACAAAAGAACCAAGGGGCTAGCAGAGTAGCTCACCTGGCCCTGATCCAGCTCTCGGTCCTTTTTGCAGCCATAACGCCATCTCCCCAGACAATAACTTAGATCCACCTGCATATCAGAGGTCAGCCTCAAGAAAAAAAAAACCCAGTATAGTCATGGGCCCTTTGGAATATAACTAAAATAGGCCTATCTACAAAACAGAGACCCCCCAACTCTTCATCTGCACTACTCCAGCCTTTAGGTCCATGATTGGCCAACAGTTTGTTTGGCTTTGTATGTTAACTCTCTTTTCAGCCAGCAGGTTCCAGATGCCAGCAGGATGCCGACCAGACTTCCCTGGACAGACGACCCCACCCATGTGTCCTGGAGCCCCGCTTCCCCAGAGCCCTGCCCCACTAGGGAAAGAGAGAGACAGGCTGGGAGTATGGATCCACCTGTCAACACCCATGTTCAGCGGGGAAGCAGTTACAGAAGCCAGACCTTCCACCTTCTGCAACCCACAGTGACCCTGGGTCCATGCTCCCAGAGGGATAGAGAATGGGAAAGCTATCAGGGGAGGGGATGGGATATGGAGATTGGGTGGTGGGAATTGTGTGGAGTTGTACCCCTCTTATCCTATGGTCTTGTCAGTGTTTCCTTTTATAAATAAAAATGAAAGAAAGAAAGAAAGAAAGAAAGAAAGAAAGAAAGAAAGAAAGAGAGAGAGAAAGAAAGGAAGGGAAGAAGGAAGGAAAGTAGCCCCCGACCCAGACACTGTGCTGCTTGGCCACGTGCATGACCCAGGTTCAAACTCAGTCCTGGACGCACTGAAGGAAGCTGCGGTGCTGTGGTGTCTCCCTCTCTCTCTCTCTCTCTCTCTCCCTCTCTCCCTGATTCCCTCTCGCCCTCTTATCTCTCCCTAGGGAAAAAAACAATCAGGCTGAAGCAGGGAAGCCCTAGAGATAACAAAGAAACAAGCAGCCCTGACAACCCTCAATCTTGGAAATGGTCTTTCTCCCACCTAAGTTAAGTCCTCAGTGGGATTTCGTCTCCCACTCGTGCCCCTGAGCATCTGCCACGATCTTACTTTCGTGCAGTCCCACTGGCACAGAGCCTAAACAGCTGGCACACGAACCGAATTCAGCCTACATCTGGTGTGCACCAACCATAACCCACAGGCGGAGAGGTTTTTACACTTTGAAACGGCTGGAAGACATCAAAAGAAACACGTCGGTGCTTTTATTGACACACGGCGACATTGGCTTCACGTGGGTCGCCTCTGGCTGCTCTTGCCAGACTCCAGCGGAGCTGAGGACGTGCTGCAGAGACACCGGCCTGCGCGGCCTCAAGTCCACCGTGGTCAGGCCCGCACAGAAAATGTCTACCCCTGGTCTGAATGCCTAGCACCTTCTTGGGACCCCCTTAGCAAGAAAGTAGAAAACAGTGTCTAGACAGTGAAACAGAACTTGGGGGGTGACTGGGAAGGATGGGGACCCGTGGGCACCCGCCCCACATGGGGAGGGGGGGTCACTCACCAGTAGAAATGCTCCTCCACCATCTTGGTCACCGCTCGGGATACGGCCCTTTCGTGAGGACCGAGGCTTTTGTTCAAGTTCACTCCAAGTTTCTCTTCCAGAAAGTCAATGATGAACTCTGTGCCAGAAACTTTTTCGTGATTATATTCAATCCAAGGCATTTTCCCTTGAGCAGAGAGTTTTCCACCAAAATAGTTCTAAAGGATTTAAAAAAAAAAAAAAAAGAAAGAAAGAAAAGAAAAAAGCAAGGTTTTATTTAAACGTCACTGATGAACAAAATCAAACATTCCATCTGCATATTTGATAGTGACGGTAATACGCAAGTGAATACAACTCAGCACGCAGGCTCTTCTTAGAGAAAGCACAGGGGGCTGGGTGGTGGTGGTGCACCTGGCTAAGCACACACATATTACAGTGCTCAAGAACCCGGGTTCAAGCCCCCAGCTCCCCACCTGCAGGGGGAAAGCTTCACAAGTGGTGAAGCAGGGCTGCAGGTGTCTCTCTGTCTCTCTCCCTCTCTCTCTTCCCTCTGAATTTCTCTCTGTCTTATCAAAGTTTTTAAAAAGAGAGCAAATACATGTTACCCCTGAAAACACTACTTTATGTGAAGATATTCTTTTTCTCTCATCATTCGCTTGAATTTTATCATGAATTCTGGTTTGCTGCTTAAAATATATATATATATTGGGGACAGGGCAGAGCAAAGCAGCCCCCTGGATAGAACGTCCGCTTCACCACACGTGAGACTCAGGCTCAGGCCTGGTCCCCACCACGCGGGAGGAAACTTCAGTGCCCACATCTCTCTGTCTGTCTGTCCGAAATGCTCACTGGAGTTAGTGACCATGTTAGAAAAAAAAAAAAAAAAAAAAAAACAGGAGGAAGAGGAATGTTGAAATAATCCTTGTAACTGTTAGTCCAATTAATATGTACAGACAATATGAAAAAGCAAAGTAGTGAAATAGATAGAGGCTTAGTCTAAGTGTTTACAGATCAAACACCTCCGTTGAAACACGGCAGCTGGCAGGGGTAGATAGCATAATGGTTATGCAGAGAGACTCTCATGCCTGAGGCTCCAAAGTCCCAGGTTCAATCCTCTGTACCACCAGACCTGATTAGCGCTCTGGTAAAAAAGAAAAGGAGGGAGTTGGGCGGTGGCGCAGCGGGTTAAGCACACGTGGCACAAAGCTCAAGGACCCGCATATGGATCCTGGTTCGAGCCTCCAGCTCCCCACCTGCAGGGGAGTCGCTTCACAGGCGGTGAAGCAGGTCTGCAGGTGTCTGTCTTTCTCTCCCCCTCTCTGTCTTCCCCTCCTCTCTCCATTTCTCTCTGTCCTATCCAACAACGATGACAACAACAATAATAATGACCACAACAAGGCTACAACAACAAGGGCAACAAAAGGGGGGGAAATGGCCTCCAGGAGCGGTGGATTCATGGTGCAGGCACTGAGCCCAGCAATAACCCTGGAGGCAAAAAAAAGAAAAAGAAAAGAAAAAAGAAAAGGAACAAAAAGAGAAACCATAGCTGAACTTGAGCGATACTTAATGCCACTACACTGAAAACAAGAAGTTACAACTCGTACGTGTAACAAGGGTATTTCAGAGACTCAACCCCTGCAGGTTCCTAGATAGTGCGCCTGCTTTGAAAAGCTCACGACCCAGGTTCAAGGCCAGCCCCCACTGTCCTGTCCTCCATCTCCTTCGCTCTATCAGAAAAACTCAGCCTCAAATATTATAGACCCAGTCCTGGTAGTGACAAAAATGTAAATTCCTAGGTTCTGACTTGGACCTGCAGATTCTAGGAATGGTACCTAGCTACACACACACACACACACACACACACACACACACACACACCAATCTGTGTTCTGACAAGTTCTCCTTTGGTTCCTATCCATGCTAGAAGCTCAACGAATACTTGGTCCCAGAATGGGAAGGAGAGGGCAGATAGCTCCACACTTTATGAACCCTGAGTTACAGAGTGACAGTTCCCGCCTCACAGATGAACAGTGGAGATCCTAACCACACCCACGGAAGGAACCTTGTAGCAGGGACTGCACTACTGGGTCATTCGGAGACACCACTTGCTATGTGTCTAAACTGGAATCCACTTTGTGTGGCCTGCACGCCCTCAGCTAGTAAGATTATCACAAGGTCCTTCCTTCCACTTCATACAGGCTGCTCACTTAGCTCCTGCTGAGTCCGACCAGGACGGGCCCCGTGGGGAGTGGGAGCTCGCAAATACTCCCACGGGAACGTACAATGGTGCCACCATTTTGTCGGTTATGGGGTTTGGGGATGGCACACAGTTTGGGTGCTGGGTGGCACAAGGACTGAAAAGCCTTTATATCTTATTGCTTTTCACCCAAGTTGCAGATGCTGCACCAAGGCTGAGCAGGGCTACAGTGTCTCCCTGCCTCTCTTCCTCCCTCTATCTCTCTCATTATAAGTAAAGGAAATACCTTAATTACTTAAAACAATACATTAGACCAGACAGAATAAACGGGTACAGAATAGTCCATCCAAAAAGTCGCAGAGCAAATAACCTTCTCTGGTGCACGTGAATTTTATGTAACTACTAGAATGTTCTATATCTAGAATATAATACATTCTCCAGGACGTATTATAGGCTGGATCTCAAAACAAGTCTCTGAGTTTAAGAAGACAGCGATCGCATCAAGGACATCTCCCAACTGTCCTGCTACAAAACTAGAGCATGTCAGAAAATTTACAAATCATGGCACATCCAGTTGAGTTCAGCGCACACATCACAGTGCACAAGGACCCAGGTTCAAGCCCCTCGTCCCCACCTGCAGGAGGAAAACTTCATGAGTGGTGAAGCCGGTCTGCAGGTGTCTCTCTGTCTCTCTCCCTCTCTATCTCTCCCTCCCCTCTCAATTTCTCTCTGTCTCTATCCAATAATAAATAAATTTTAAAAAGAAAAAGGGAGAGGGAAGCAAAGGCAAAAAACAACAGACAAAACCAAATCACAATCACCCCTTAAATTCTGACTACAGACTGAGTCGGGCGGTAGCGCAGCGGGTTAAGCGCATGTGGCGCAAAGCACAAGGACCGGCATAAGGATCCCGGTTCGAGCCCCCGGCTCCCCACCTGCAGGGGAGTCGCTTCACAGGCGGTGAAGCAGGTCTGCAGGTGTCTGTCTTTCTCTCCCCCTCTCTGTCTTCCCCTCCTCTCTCTGTTTCTCTCTGTCCTATCCAACAACAATGACATCAAGAACAACAACAACTACAACAATAAAACAAGGGCAACAAAAAGGGAATAAATAAATATTTAAAAAAGAAAGAAAAGGTGTTATGTTCCCATTTACATTATTTCTACTCTCTTTTAAAGCTGTTGTTTGTTCCTTGTCATTACCGGGACTTCACCACTACTTTTTTTTCTATTATCTTTATTGATTTAGTGGATAGAGACAGCCGGCAGTTGAGAGGGTAAGAGGAGACAGAGAGGGAGAGAGCGAGAGACAGAGAGACACCTGCAGCCCTGCCTCACCACTTGTGGGGACCGCAGGTGGGGACCGGGGGCTCGAACCCAGATCCTTGCGCATTGTAACATCTGAGCTCGGCCAGGTGAGCCGCCACCAGGCCCCACCACCACTTTGGTCGACTTCAGACAGACGAGCAGAGACCAAGAAAGCTAAAGACAGCACAGCACTGAAGCTTCCTCAGATGTGGTGGGGCTGGGGCTCTCACCGGGGTCACATGCACGGCAGAGCCAAGCCGCTGTCCGAGGTGCTGTTTGTGGGGCCTCCCCGCACCTGCCCAGAGCACCTGCCTGGGGCCTTCCCCCGGGGGAGACTCTAGTGGCAGCGACGCCGGCTCACTAAGCACAGGCTGAGTGGGATCCAGCAGCTGGGGACCCGGCACGCTGGGTGGAGCAGTGACAACCCATCTGGCCAGATGGGAACCGGCCGCTACAGGCCCCCGCGTGCTGGCTGATGGCGGCAGCTCTGAGACTGGCTCTTCCCCGCGCTGCCACCCTGGAGGGGCTCCAAGCTGAGGCTCTGCGGGAGCCTGGGGCTCGCTCACCTTCCTTCCATTAGCCCTGGAGCAAGACAGACTCTCACAGGGAAGCAAGCTGTCGTCCCTGCGAAAACAAAGCTCTCCAAACAGAGCAACTAAAGCAGGAGCCTGAGGATTACGACTGCGATGGAAGGCCAAACAGCCAAACATATGTACGGGAAGCAGTCATCGGAACAGACCAAACATTGCACTGAGAACAACAGACATCCTCCAAGAAATAAAGGATGATTTTTTTTTATATTTATTTGTTTATTTTCCCTTTTGTTGCCCTTGTTTTTTTTTTTTTAATTTCTGTTGTGGTTATTATTGTTGTTATTGATGTCATCGTTGTTGGATAGGACAGAGAGAAATGGAGAGAGGAGGGGAAGACAGAGAGGGGGAGAGAAAGACAGACACCTGCAGACCTGCTTCACCGCCTGGGAAGCGACTCCCCTGCAGGTGGGGAGCCGGGGCTCGAACCCGGATCCTTACTCCGATCCTTGCGCTCTGTACCACCTGCACTTAACCCACCAACTGCCCAACTCCCCAACTCCCCCCCACACTTTTTTTTTTTAACCAGAGCACTGCTTAGCTTAAGATTATGGTGACTGTAGGGATTGAACCTGGGGCCTTTGGTGCCTCAGGCCTGAAAGTCTTTTTCCATAACCATGTGCTGTCTCCCCAGCCCAGAAATGAGGATAAATTTAATAGTACAAACCAGGGGAAACATTAAGAAGAAGCATATAAAGGCTGAAATAAGGAACACAGCAGATGAAATAAATAGCATAACAGGCACAAGAAGAGAACAGAGTATCGCAACAGAAGCTGAGGGGCGGTTAGGCGTACACAGCACTAAGCACAAGGACCTGCACAAAGATCAGGGTTTGAGCCCCGGCTCCCCACCTGCGGCGGGGGAGGGGGGTCACTTCACAAGCCACAAAGCAGGTGTGCAGGTGTCTGTCTTTCTCTCCCTCTCTCTCCCCCTCCTCTCTCCATTTCTGTCTTATCCAATAAAATGGAGAAAGCAGCTACCAAGAGCAGTGGATTCATAGTGTCCACACCAAGCCCCAGTGATAACCCTGGAAGGGAAGAGAATGGGAGGGGAGGGGAGGGGAGGGGAGGGGAGGGGAGGGGAGGAAGGGAGGAAGGAATTGAGAGAGAAGACTCTCCTAGAAGAGAAAAAAAAAAGAATGAAGGAACAGTTCAGAAATCAAAGATACTTCAGTAAAACAAGAGCAACAAAAGGGAATAAATAAGCTAAAAATATATGTATACTTCAGCATCTGGATAACAGGAAAAAGACTAAGGGGAAAGCAAATGGAAATACTGGGGTCAGGGAAAACAGTACAATGGCTCACCCAAAACACTTTCATTCCCAGAACCCCACCTCCCCAGAGCCCTGCCCCACGAGGGACAGACAGACACAGGCTGGGGGTGTGGACCCACCTGCCAACACCCGTGTCCTGCGGAGAAGCAACGACAGAAGCCAGAACTCCCACCTTCTGCTCCCCATAAAGAGTTGGGGGGGTGTCAGGCGGTAGTACAGCAGGTTAAGCGCACATGGTGTTAAGCGCAAGGACCGGCACAAGGATCCCAGTTCAAGCCCCCGGCTCCCCACCTGCAGGGGAGTCGCTTCGAAAGGGGTGAAGCAGGTCTGCAGGTATCTTTAGCTCTCCCCCTGTCTTCCCCTCCTCTCTCCGTTTCTCTGTCCTATCCAACAACAAGGACATCAATAGCAACAACAATAACCACAACAACATTAAACAGCAAGGGCTACAAAAGGGAAAAAAAAAGTAATAATGGCCTCCAGGGAGCCGTGGATTCGTGGTGCAGGCACTGAGCCCAAGCAATAACCCTGAGGGCAAATAAAATAAAATAAAGTAAGAATGTTGGTCCATCCTCCCACAGGGATAAAGAATAGGGAAGCTTCGAGGGGATGGGACATGGAACTCTGGTGCTGGGAAGTGTATGAAACTGTACCCTTGTGATCTTACAATCCTTTTCATCATTATTAAATCACTAATAAAAAAGAATTATACAACAACAAGGGCAACAAAAGGGGGAAAAAATGGCCTCCAGGAGCGGTGGATTCATGGTGCAGGCACCAAGCCAGCAATAACCCTGGAGGAAAAAAAAAAAAAAAAGAATTAAACAAGATGTAGCTATAAGGAACACTGTGGGGGGGTAGACAGCATAACGGTTATGCAAAGAGACTCATGCCTGAGGCTCCGAAATCCCAGGTTCAATCCCCCTCACCCTCCCCTCCACGCACCACTGATCAGTGCTCTGGTAAAAAAAAAAAAAAAAAAAAAAAAAAAAACCACACATAGATATAAGGAACACTGTAGCAATACTAAAGTAGGCTGATACTTAAAACTAATGCTAAGATTTCAGAAGGGAAAGAAACTAGATTTAACATCAGATGTTTTCCAACAGCAAAATACAGATGCAAAAAAACAACAGTAATATTTTAAAACACATAAGACAAAAAAAAAAAAAAACTTTGAAAACAGAATTACCACATGTAAGAATATAATGATCTTAGGCAAGCAGTGGCTCCAGAAAGCTTCACAAGGACTCTGAAACTTTCAGGAGGACGTGCTCAAAAAGAGAAACAAACCCTATAGCACAATTTATCTAGGAAAGAAAGCCTGCCAAAGGATCTAGCAAGATCTGTTGTATTAAAAAAAAAAAAAAAAAGAGGGAGTCAGGCTGTAGCGCAGCGGGTTAAGCGCAGGTGGCACAAAGCGCAGGGACCGGCATAAGGATCCCGGTTCGAACCCCGGCTCCCCACCTGCAGGGGAGTCGCTTCACAGGCGGTGAAGCAGGTCTGCAGGTGTCTGTCTTTCTCTCCCCCTCTCTGTCTTCCCCTCCTCTCTCCATTTCTCTCTGTCCTATCCAACGACGACAACAACAATAATAACTACAACAATAAAACAACAAGGGCAACAAAAGGGAATAAATAAATAAAAATAAAAATAAATAAAATAAAATAAAAATTAAAAAACATACTTAAAAAAAAAAGAAGAGAAACAATTTGTAAACTTCCAGAGTTTGTAGTGTAGTGAACAACAGCAATTTAACTTCTCTCTCCCGTCCTCCTCTCTCTTCCTCTCTCTCTTCCTCTCTCTCTTTCTCTCTCGAGATGAAAAATGAAAGTTGGGCCAGAAAGCGACTCTGAGGTGTTTACCCCCCAGCACTACACCTAAAGGGGGGAGGGACCGACCGGGTGGGTGGTGCAATTGGCAAGGACAGGGGTTCGAGCCCCCGGCTCCCCAGCTGCAGGGGGGTCGCTTCACAAGCGGTGAAGCAGGTCTGCAGGGGTCTGTCTTTCTCTCTCCCTCTCTGTATCTCTCAATTTCTCTGTCCTATCAAAAAAAAAAACACTAAAGAGGGAAAAAATGACCACCAGGAGCAATAGTGCCAGTTCCAAACCACAACAATAACCCTGGTGGCAATAAAAAAAAAAAAATCAAATTAAAATAACTTAAAATACAAAAGAAGAAATGAATAGGGATTCATAGACATAAATTTGACCTTACGAGCAACCATTGTAGCACACACACAAAAAGATCAAAATTTGTTTTAAATGACATGGGAAAAAAAGTAACTGTCCCTTACAAAGCGGAAAATGAGAAAAAATATTATTTTAAGTAATATGTTAGCAATAAATCTGAACAAAATAATAATAATACAAATGTAAATGGATTAAACTCACCAATTAAAGGACTCTCAGATTGGCTACAAGTTGCCTATGAGAGACAAAAAAATAAATAGATAAAAGAGGATGGATAAAAAATAAAATATCCCAAACAAATATATCCCAAACGAAAGAAGCTTGCACAGGAATCTCAGTATTTGATAATATAGCATTTCAGGTCATAAAAATCCTGAGGGGTGGGATGGCAGGGGCGGGGGCTGGGCAGTGGTGCGCCTGGCTGAGGACATACATTATAATGCACAAGGACCAGGGTTCAAGCTCCCAGCCACCAGCTGCAGTGGGGTGGGGTGGGGGGTTCACACACAGTGAAGCAGCGCTGCAGGTACGTCTCTCTCCTCCTCCTCCATCTCCCTCGTCACTCTCTAATTATCCTTTATCCAAACTAAATAAATTAAGTTAAAAATCTTAGGAGGAGCCTGGGAGGTGGCACAGCAGACAAAGTCTTGGGCTCTCAAGCATGAGACTGAGTTTGATCTCCAGCACTGCAGATTGCAGAGTGATGCTCTCCCTCTCTCTCTCTCCCTCTTTCCCTCTGCTTTTCTCATTAATAAATAGATATGAAAAAAAAGAATTCTTTTTAATTTATTTTTTATTGGCGAATTAATGTTTTACATTCAACAGTAAATACAATAGTTTGTACATGCATAACATTTCCCAGCTTCCCATATAACAATACAACCCCCACTAGGTCCTCTGAATCCTTCTTGGACCTGTATTCTCCCCACCCACCCACCCACCCCAGAGTCTTTTACTTTGGTGCGATACTCCAATTCCAGTTCAGGTTCTACTTGTGTTTTCTTTTTTCTTTTTCTTTTTTTCTCCCCACCCACGCACCCACCCCAGAGTCTTTTAATTTGGTGCGATAAGAATTCTTTTTTTAATATTTATTTATTTTCCCTTTTGTTGCCCTTGTTGCTTTTTATTGTTGTTGTAGTTATTGTTGTTGTCGTTGTTGGATAGGACAAAGAGAAATGGAGAGAGGAGGGGAAGACAGAGAGGGGGACAGAGAGACACCTGCAGACCTGCTTCACCACCTGTGAAGCGACTCCCCTGCAGGTGGCGAGTCGGGGGCTCGAACAGGGATCCCTACACCCGTCCTTGCTCCCTGCGCCACCTGTGCTTAACCCACTGCGCTACCGCTCGACTCCCGAAAAAAAAGAATTCTTAAGGAGCAGTCCCAGAGGCAGCACAGTGGCTAGAACGCCGGACTTACAAGCAGGAGGTCTCCAGCTCGACCATCTGCATGGCATAGGCCAGAGTGCTGCTCTGGTTCTCTCTCGAACATAAAAACGCTTCCTGAGAGCATCATAAGGCGCACCACACAACAGCTGACCCGCAGCAGCGGCGCAGTGGTGCTGAGAGGGCTCTCTGATCTCCTCCATGTGTTGCTCCCTCTTCCTCTCTAGCTCTGTCTGAAATTAGAAGTGTGAAAAAAGGAGGCCCTGGAGCTGTGGATCCCCACATGCAAGAGGCCCTGGCACTGCAAAATAAGGAAGAGTTAGGAGGAAGAGAACGAGCAGGACAAAAGGGAGGAGATGGAAAAAGCAGAGAAAGACGATGGGAGACGAGGCGGTACACATGGGGTTTCATCACCAGAACCACATATGCAGGGGACCTGGTTCTCTCTCATAAATAAATAAACTATATATATAGTGCTTAAAGAAGTGAGAGCAGCAGTCCGGGAGGTGGCGCAGTGGATAAAGCACTGGACTCTCAAGCATAAGGTCCCGAGTTCAATCCCTGGCAGCACATGTATCAGAATGATGTCTGGTTCTTTCTCTCTTCCTATCTTTCTCATGAATAAACAAACTCTTTAAAAAAAAAAAAAAAGAAATGAAATGAAATGAAAGGATAAGAGATAGCATCTTCCACAGTATATGTACCTAACCTCAGACACATACTTACAGAAAGAACTGAGAGGATGTCCAAAAGAGAGACAGAAACGAACAAGTACTTGTGAATTTTTAAACCACTTCTTTCATGTTGGTCTGCTTCTGAAAACCCCTTCTGTTTCATTAGTTTAATCCCCCCTGCTTAACGTTATTTTATTTACATAACCACTTCATTCTATTTACATAACCACTATTAACAAGCACCACCCTCCCTCTAGGGCATTGGTGGTTCAGTGATAGGATTCTCGCCTGCTCCGCCCCCTCTCCTTGTCACACCCTGATTGTCACCAGTCACTTTTCTCTCCACCCTCTCTGCGTCGCATCCTGTTCACACCCTACTGGGCTAGTATATTTATAAGGACAAGATTGTTTGTAGTTAGTTTAGCTTAGCTTGGTATAGATTGCGCTGCGTCCTGCATGAATAAAGAGATACTGCGTACAACCCAGCCACGAGTCCTGGGTCGTCTGTTACCCGCCCGTGAAGCCAGCCCAGCGAAAACAACACTTTCAGAAACTTCTGGAAGAGGCAGACGAAACATAAGATACAGAGGACTCAACAGGCAAGTGCGCTCTAACAAGCAGATGCGTAATAGAGCACAGCTCAGTGTCTCTAAAAAGTAGCCCGCACAGGACTGCAGGAGTGAGTGGGAATGGGAACTATCTACCTGGCTATGTGTCTGTGTGTACCTGGCCAGCCCACGTCTAGGTGTCTGTGTGTACCTGGCCAGCCCACGTCTATGTATCTATGTGTACCTGGCCAGCCCACATCTATGTATCCATGTGTACCTGGTCAGTCTACGTCTATGTATCCATGTGTACCTGGCCAGCCCACGTCTATGTATCTATGTATACCTGGTCAGTCTACGTCTATGTATCTATGTGTATCTGGTCAGCCCATGTCTGTGTATCTATGTGTACCTGGCCAGCCCATGTCTATGTATCCATGTGTACCTGGCCAGCCCACGTCTATGTATCTATGTGTATCTATGTGTACCTGGCCAGCCCACATCTATGTATCCATGTGTACCTGGCCAGCCCACGTCTATGTATCCATGTGTACCTGGTCAGTCTACGTCTATGTATCCATGTGTACCTGGCCAGCCCATGTCTGTGTATCCATGTGTACCTGGTCAGCCCACATTATGTATCTATGTGTACCTGGCCAGCCCATGTCTATGTATCCATGTGTACCTGGCCAGCCCATGTCTACATATCCATGTGTACCTGGCCAGCCCATGTCTATGTATCCACGTGTACTTGGTCAGCCCATGTCTATGTATCCATGTGTACCTGGTCAGCCCATGTCTACGTGTCTATGTGTACCTGGTCAGCCCATGTCCAGGACCTTGGGAGAACGATAGTGGTCACCACTTAAGGAGGGTAGGGGCACAGAATTTTGGTGGTGGGAGTAGTGAATAATTGTACCTTTATTATCTTATAATTGTATAAATCACTATTAAATCATTAAAAAAAAAAGTAACCACACACTAGGCTAAAATCTAGGTTAATTCCAAGGCATTCAATGGGACTACTGTTTATTGAACAAACCTCTGTTCTGGGCAAAAAAAATAATAATAATTAATAATAACAAAATTTGAAGCTTTTTGTTTAAAAAAATTGCATACCACTAGTATGAGTAGAAAACGGAAACCTAGGGGTGAGGAGGGGACGCCTGGTCCAGCAGGCCACACTGTGAAGCATGAGGCCCTGAGGTGAGCAGGTGCAGCACCAGGGGACGCCACCGGGGGACGTCATGGACGGCGCAGTGGAGGTGAGAGGGCTCTCTGATCTCCCCCATGTGTCGCTCGCTCTTCCTCTCTAGCTCTGTCTGAAAGTTTAGAAGGATGGGGAAAAGGAGGCCCTGGAGCTGTGGATTCATTCCCACATGTCAGAGGCCCTGGCACTGCAAAATAAGGAGGAGTTAGGAGGAGGAGAGGATGGTGGGGTGGTAAGGGAATTTTAGTCACTGAATGGCAAGCTGGCGAGCGCGTGAAATACAGCTCAGACATCACTGAGAAGTCCCGCACCTTTCACTCACTGCTCTCCTCATTCCCCTCTGCTGAAGGGAGCCAGCAGCACTGCCCTGAAAGTCGCTCAGATAGAGCCTGGGGGGCTGTGCAAGACTCCTGTGAGCATCTCCCTGACTGTCAGCCTGTTGGGGGCCTTCAGGCTTCGTGAAAGGAAACACAGCGCTGTCAATGAACAGAAACCTGGGGGGAGCCCCCGTAAACAGTGGAGCCCCCAGTTCATTAACAGGTGTCCAGAGGGCTCGGCCAAACTGTCCACCAAAGCATAAGGGAACAGCAACATATCACTGAACCCTCATTACATCCACACCCGCTGATCCCTTCTTAACCTGGATATGAAGCCAGCACACCATGAAACCAAGGACCAAGCTCTGCCACCTTCATACCCAGCCCCCTCGTGCGTGTGACAACAGCAAACCATCCCCACCGAGTGAGATGACACATCCCCACCGCGCAGACCAATGCTGCTGTCGGGAGAGTTACACATATTTGCACGCGAGTACCTGATAGGGTAAGTCAGCCATCCTTAAATAGGTTTCCATTTTCAAACAGAAAGGAGATAAACTGGGGACACCATTATTAGGTCTTGCAAACTGATGCAAAATAATAGCATCTTTGGAGTCAATCTCTTGCTGTTTCCTGTCAAAACCAAAAGAGAAACAGAACAATCCTTGTGTTATACTGTCAGCTTCCTCGCTTCCTCAGGGGTCCTAGGTGGGTTGGAGTTTCTCAACAAGGGGGTCAGCTTGTCGCAAGGGCTCAAATCACTCACTATGCAGTGGGTGCCTGGGCACAACACAAGAGCACCTGATGGGGGCCTGGGTGATAGCATAGTGGTTATGCAAGACTCTCCCACCTGAGGCTCTGAGGACCCAAGTTCAATCCCCAGTACCATCCATGCCCTGGCAAAAACTCAACTAGGGGGCCAGGTGGGGGTACAATGGTTGAGCGCACATGGTACTGTGCACAAGGACCCAGGTTCGTTCTAGCCCCCAGTCCCCACCTGCAAGGGCAAAGCTTTGCAAGTGGTGAAGCAGGGCTGCAAGTGTCTCTCTGTCTCTCTCCCTCTCTATCTTCCTCTTCCCTCTCGATTTCTGGCTGTCTCTGTGCAATAAATAAATATAATTTTTAAAAATTAAAAAATAAAAATAAGTAAAAACTAAACTAAAAAAAGTCAAATCAGATGAAAAAGAGAGCCTGACAAGCTGCTTTCATCACTGCCTCAAGCACCCAGGGACGTAACCACCCCCAACCCTACCTCAGCCCCTGTGACCTGTAGCAGGAAGAATTTTTCCTAGTGTGGGTCCATCTCCACTGGAACCAGCTGTGTTTCTAGTAATATTTTCCAGTAAACAATGTCTACATTTAGATGACATTTGGGAAGTCAGGTATTAAAAATAAAGATTATGTTTGTCAGGGCCAGGTGGCGGCGTGCCTGGTTGAGCACTCACATTACAGTGAGCAAGGACCCAGGTTCAAGCCCCGGTCACCACCTACCTGCAGGGGGAAGCTTCCTGGGCAGTGAAGCAGGACTGCAGGCGTCTCTCTGTCTCTCTCCCTCTCTATCCCCCTCCCCTCTTGATCTCTGTCTCTATGCAATAATAAATAAATAAGTAAATATTTGTTAAAATATTATGTTTGTAAAGAGTGCAAACTATAGGAGACTGGGCAGTGGTGCACACATTACAGTGCACTAGGACCTGAGTTCACATCCTTGGTCCCTACCTGCAGGGGAGGGACAGCTTCATAAGCAGTGAAGCCTCCTCTCTCTCTCCCCCCCCTCCCTCTCTCTCTCTCTCTCTCTCTCTCTCTCTCTCTCCCCTTTCTATTTCCCCATTCCCTCTCAATTTCTCTCTGTCTCTATCAAAAACAAGAAAGAGGGAATCAGGCAGTAGCGCAGCGGGTTAAGCGCAGGTGGCACAAAGCACAAGGACCAGAGTAAAGATCCCGATTCGAGCCCCTGGCTCCCCACCTGCAGGGGAGTCGCTTCACAGGCGGTAAAGCAGGTCTGCAGGTGTCTGTCTTTCTCTCCCCCTCTCTGTCTTCCCCTCCTCTCTCCATGTCTCTCTGTCCTATCCAACAACAACGATGACCTCAATAACAACAATAATAACCACAACAAGGTTACAACAAGAAGGGCAACAAAAGGGGGGAAAATGGTGAGCCCCAGCAATAACCCTGGAGGTAAAAAAAAAAAATCAGATTTAAATTTAAATTGGTAGTAGTTAATTAAAAAAAATGCCCAGGGGATGGTAGAGTGGGCAGGGTGCTGAACTTGGTGCAAGAGGTCCAGGTTCTGACCCTGACATCCATGTGCCAGAGGGCGGCTCTGGGTTCTCTTTCTATCTTGTGTCAATAAGTAAATAAAACTAAAGAGCGAGAGACAATGTCAACTATGGATCTGACAAGTGGTCCCATGCGAAGACTTCAAGTCATAGAGTAATATATATATATTCCCTTTTGTTGCCCTTGTTATTTTATTGTTGTAGTTATTATTGATGTCGTCGTTGTTGGATAGGACAGAGAGAAATGGAGAGAGGAGGGGAAGACAGAGAGGAGGAGAGAAAGACAGACACCTGCAGACCTGCTTCACCACCTGTGAAGTGACTCCCCTGCAGGTGGGGAGCCGGGGTTCGAACCGGGATCCTTATGCCGGTCCTTGTGCTTTGCGCCACCTGCGCTTAACCCGCTGCGCTACCGCCCGACTCCCCATAGAGTAGTATATTCTTGTGAAATTTAACCAGACAGAATTTTAATAACTGAGAGGACAAGAAATCCCCAGCTCTGCTGGTCAGAAAGATCGAATTCTAATGTTTCACTTGGATCACGTCACGGCAAAACCAGACGCTACGTCTGTGGGAAGCCTGTGCTGGTGACTTCATCTGCATCACAGCTACCAAATGATTTCATTCTGACAGTGACACTATAGAGTGCACACTGTGGGGCCGGGCGGTGGTTTGTTCACCTGGTGCTGTGCATGTGTTACAATGTGCAAGGACCCAGGTTCAAAACCCCAGCACTTCTTTTTCATTGCTACCAATGTAAATTTAAATCTAATTTTTATTAGATTGGACAGAGAGAAATTGAGATAGGGCGGGGAGCTAGAGAGAGGGAGAGAAAAATAGACACCCGCAGGGGGAAAGCTTTGTGAGTGGTGAATCAGGGCTGCAGGTGTCTGTCTCCCTCCCTCTCAAACTCTCCCTCCCCTCTCAATTTCTGGCTGTCTCTATCCAATAAATAAAGATAATCAAAAATTATTTTTAAAAATAGAGGGGATATTGTTATTATCTAAGTTTAGTATACTATACTATAGCCATATTGTATAGCAGACAAGGAAACTGAAGTTCAGATGGTTTTTTAAAAAAAATTCACACTGGGGGAGTCAGGCGGTAGCGCAGCGGGTTAAGCGCACGTGGTGCAAAGCGCAAGGACCGGCATAAGGATCCCAGTTCGAGCCCCCGGCTCCCCACCTGCAGGGGAGTCGCTTCACAAGCGGTGAAGCAGGTTTGCAGGTGTGTATCTTTCTCTCCCCCTCGCTGTCTTCCCCTCCTCTCTCCATTTCTCTCTGTCCTATCCGACAATGACATCAATAACAACAATAACAACTGCAACAATAAAACAACAAGGGCAACAAAAGGGAATAAATTTTTTAAAAATTTTTAATTCACACTGAATGTCAATTTAAGATCAAGTCATGAACAGCTCCAGTCCCTAAGCCTTAAGCACTTAAACTACACCCAGCCAGGCAAACTTCGGTGAACTTTAGTCAAACAATATGATCCAGAACTGAAACTTTCTTATATAAGTTGATAAGAGCTCAGAGTGGCCACTTTCAAAATCACTGTTCTTAGTACGGCAAACTCTGTGCTAAAAATCTCACATCGAGTCACCTATGCGGTAGTCTGCTATCATCCCCTCCCCCCGTGAGAAAACTGAGTAGCCAGGAAATGTACTCTTATAGCAAGGCTCCTGGCTGGGTACAAGCACAGTGGATTTGAACCGCAGTCTTCCTTCCACACATGGGAACCCATCTGACTACACGACTACATTTTACAGTCGCACAGCTAGGACTGCGTACGGGTGCCTGGAGGCTGAGAGTCCTCCAGGTAGAACAGACGCTCCCCATGCGTGGGCTCTCCACGGGACACTGAGCGGTGCTGCGCAGACAGCGGCCTCTCAAGCACGAGTTCCAGGTTCTAGTCCCAGCATCGCATGTAGCGTGGGGTGCTCTGGCTCTTTCTCCCTTATTCTCTACTCTCTCTCATTAATAACTGAGTCAAAATGAATCTTAAGGGAGTCGGGCGGTGGCGCAGCGGGTTAAGCGCAGGTGGCGCAAAGCGCAAGGACCCGCGTAAGGATCCCGGTTCGAGCCCCCGGCTCCCCACCTGCAGGGGAGTCGCTTCCCAGGCGGTGAAGCAGGTCTGCAGGTGTCTGTCTGTCTCTCCCCCTCTCTGTCTTCCCCTCCTCTCTCCGTTTCTCTCTGTCCTATCCAACAACGATGACATCAGTAACAACAACAATAACTACAACAAAAAAACAAGGGCAACACAAAGGGAAAATAAATAATTATAAAAAACTTAAAAAAAACTTTTTTCAGAATTACTAAGTGATAGGAAATAGTAGTACACACTCCGCAGACACACGTCCACAGATAGGATTCTGATGCCAAACTCTGTGCTAAATATTACTGTGTGCGTTCGGGCAAGCTGTTTAATCACCCCCAGCTGCAATGTCCTCATCTATAATGTGAGAATTAAGCATCCTCGGACACGAGTGAAAGGTAAAAAAAGCACTGACGGGAGTCGGGCGGTGGCGCAGCGGGTTAAGCGCGGGTGGCGCAAAGCGCAAGGACCCGCGTAAGGATCCCGGTTCGAGCCCCCGGCTCCCCACCTGCAGGGGAGTCGCTTCACAGGCGGTGAAGCAGGTCTGCAGGTGTGTATCTTTCTCTGCCCCTCTCTGTCTTCCTCTCCTCTCTCCATTTCTCTCTGTCCTATCCAACAACAACATCAATAACAACAATAATAATAACTACAATAATAAAACTAGGGCAACAAAAAGAGAATACTAAAAAAAAAAAAAAAAGCACTGACATCTAGAACCTCTAAGGAGGGGTTCTAAGGCATTTTTATTATTGGCATTATAGCAGGGCTTTCAAATGCACTAAAACATTTATCAAAAAGGAGAAGCGACTAAACCAAGTACTAAGAACACCATCACCCAACTTGAGTATCTGAGTATCTTCATTGCCCTCCAGTAGAAACACACTCCCCTCCCATGGGCAGCTACCACACCTATCAGGGTGTGGCCTGCTCCCCGCCTAAGCTCTGAGCCTCTCAACTCATTCCCAAGGTCATTTGAGCAAGGCTGAGGCTCCGTCCTGAGCAGTTAAGCTTCAACTTGCTCACAATGTCTCACGGATGAGAAGCCACGTGGTTCAGGACCCTCCGAGGGCTTCTGGACTGGAATACAACTGAGAAACAACCAGGGTCACAGTCACACTGCTCTACACTGTTTGTCATACAGCTTGAAGTCGAACTTGAAATCGAGTTCCAAAAGTAGCAAAGATAATCAGCAGTCTAAAGATAATTCACTGGTGTTTTTTGTTGTTGTTGTTGTTGTTGTTTTAATTTGGCTCAGTTAGCTTTATGGTACCGAGCTAAATCAGAGATTCTCTGCCTCACACACTTAAAATAAACATCTCGATTATGGTTAAATGCTATAAAAGTCAATGCATTGTCCTCAGACCTACATGACTTCCCAGCTTCTCAGAGGACAGAAACACTCAGTAGACTGTCACAAAAGCCTCCTAGAATCCCTGCAGGGCTGTTAGAGGTCATTGTTTGTTTACATCATATTGTGTAGGATTCCCCCAACTGGAGGGGGAAAAAAGATTAAAAAAAAAAAAAAAGGGTCTTGCTGTTGTGCAAATCCAAACCAAAAGGAACATTCTGAGCTCCTGGAAACTGTTCCATCTGCTCTCTTCCCGGTGACGGAGGGCTCGCATGCATTAAACTGGTATCAATTAGGCCAAAAAATAATAATCGCGTCTTTCAGCAGCCTATGGATATAAGCCATTACTTTGAGTAGGTAGAGTCCTACTCAGAGAAGGAAGTCCTGCCCAGCTGAAGGTACCATCCACAGAGACCTCCATTTTCTGGCATTTTTCTCATCAGCCCAGTAAACACTGCTGACTCCCCTGCGCTGCTCCTGTGCGGTGCCGGGCTTTCCGGGCAGGCCGGGCGGCAGGCAGCCGGGCTCGGGCCGCGTCCAAAACGCTCGCCGGCCCCTCTCCCGGGGCGTCTGCGGGTCCCGGTCTTTGGATGTTAAGGTCCGGGGTGAGGGCCATGCGGGTGGGGAGGGGGAAGGCCAGTGGAGAACCAGCCTTCAGTGGAAAGAAAACAAGGCTAGGGGGTGATGCTCCAGCAGCCTTACCTATGAACAAAATCAGGTCTTTTTCACAAAAGTGCAACTTGGCCCTTTTTTTGGGGGGGTGGGGGGGGCAGCCTAGGGCCGACTGCTAGCAACGCCCTGGAATCTCGCGTTTCACAGCAGCAGCCTAACCCGGAGGCTGGGGTGGGTCTGGGTTTGTTTTTTCCCTCCCAGCACCAGTTTACAGCCTCCCCCATCGAAAGTGCCCACCAGGCAGGTGCCCGCAGTGCGCGGGGGTGCGGGGTGCGGGGCGCGGGGGTGCGGGGCGCGGGGGCGCGGGTTGCGGGGCGCGGGGATGCGGATTGCGGGGCGCGGGGCGCGGATTGCGGGATGCGGGGCGCGGGGGCGCGGGTTGCGGGGCGCGGGGATGCGGATTGCGGGGCGCGGGATGCGGATTGCGGGATGCGGGGCGCGGGATGCGGGGCGCGGGATGCGGATTGCGGGGCGCGGGATGCGGGGCGCGGGGTGCGGGGCGCGGCTCACCTGAGGACCAGCAGCTCGTGCAGCAGGTAGGCGGCGGCGGCCAGCAGGGCGCCCCCGGTCAGGTACAGGGTCTTCTTCCACCAGGGCTCCGCGCCCAGCCCGGCCATGGCGCCGCCGCAGTCCTGCAGCGGGAAGGCCACGATGTCGCCATGGAAGGCGCGGGGCTCCTCGGCCGCGGCCCACCAGCTGCGGTTGCAGCTCAGCGGCGGCGCGCCGGGGCAGGACGCGGCCAGGCCGACCCCCCAGGACATGCTGCGCGCGGGGCGGCGGGCGGCCGCATGGGCGGCGGGCGGGCGGGGCCGCGGCGGGCCGGCCGGAGCGGACAGACGGACGGACGGACGGACGGACTGACGGGCGAGCGGCGGGCCTGGCCGGAGGGGACCCTGGGCGCGGGCGCCCGCAGGAGGCCGCGTGATGTCACCGCTCCCCGGGGCAGGGGCGCGGGGGCGGGAGAGAGTCGCCCAGCCCGCGCCCGCCCCGCGCCCGGCCCGCATCCCCGCGGCTCCCGGGCGCACGGCCTGGCGCTCGGCTCCGGGGGAGGCCGCAGGCGGGACCGGGATCTTGCAAACCCCCGCCCGGCCCCTCCCGCCGCCCCCCGCCCGGCCCCTCCCGCCGCCCCCGCCGCCCCCCGCCCGCACCCGCACCCGCAGCCCCGCCCGGCCCCTCCCCGGGCGCGCTCACCTGGTGGCCCGCAGCCCGGCGCCGGGCAGCTCGCATGGTGGAAACGCGCCGATCACATCACCGCGGCCCCCAGTCTCGGCCACGTGCTCAGCGACCGCAAAGTGGTTTGCTGGGCAACAACCCCGCGCTCTGGACCTTTTTTTTTTTTTCTTAAGATTTTTTTTTTAAATAATTTATTTCTTTATTGGGGAATTAATGCTTTACACTCAACAGTAAATACAATAGTTTGTACATGCATAACATTCCCCAGATTCCCATTTAACAATACAACCCCCCACTATGTCATTCATCATCTTTCATGGACCTGTATTCTCCCCACCCACCTACCCACCCCAGAGTCTTTTACTTTGGTGTAATACTCCAATTCCATTTCAGGTTCGACTTGTGTTTTCTTTCCTAATCTTGTTTTTCAACTTCGGCCTGAGAGTGAGAGAATCCCATATTCATCCTTCTGTTTCTGACTTATTTCACTCAACATGAATTTTTCAAGGTCCATCCAAGATCGGCTGAAAACGGTGAAGTCACCATTTTTTACAGCTGAGTAGTATTCCATTGTGTATATAGACCACAACTTGCTCAGCCACTCATCTGTTGTTGGACACCTGGGTTGCTTCCAGGTTTTGGCTATGACATATTGTGCTGCCAAGAACATATGTGTTTGCTGGGCAACAACCCGGCGCTCTGGACCTTTTTTTTTTTAAAAGATTTTTTTAAAGATATTTATTTATTCCCTTTTGTTGCCCTTGTTGTTTGATTGTTATAGTTAGTATTGCTGTCGTTGTTGCTGGATAGGACAGAGAGAAATGGAGAGAGGAGGGGAAGACAGAGAGGGGGAGAGAAAGACAGACACCTGCAGACCTGCTTCACCGCCCGTGAAGCGACGCCCCTGCAGGTGGGGAGCCGGGGGCTCGAACCGGGATCCTTACGCCGGTCCTTGCGCTTTGGGCCAAGTGCGCTTAACCAGCTACCGCCGGACTCCCGTCTTTTTTTTTTTTTTTTTTTGCCTTCAGGGTTATCGCTGGGGCTCGGTGCCTGCACTGGGAATCCACTGCTCCTGGAGGCCATTTTTCTCCTTTTGTTGCCCTTGTTGTTTATCTGTTTATCGTTGTTGTTGTTATTAGTATTATTGTTATTGTCATTGTGGTTGAATAGGACAGAGAAAAATGGAGGGAGGAGGGGATGACAGAGAGGGGGAGAGAAAGACAGACACCTGCAGACCTGCTTCACTGCCTGGGAAGCGACTCCCCTGCGGGTGGGGAGTCGGGGGCTCGAACCAGGATCCTTAAGTGGGTCCTTGCTCCTGAGGCCGTGTGTGCTTAACCGGCTGCACTACCGCCTGACCCCCTTTTTATTTAATAATGATAAGATGGTAAGATAACATGGATACCATTCCACACAGTTCACACCATCAAAGTTCCCTGTTCTTTTTTTTTTTTAATATTTTTATTTATTTATTGTTGGACAGAGAGAAATTGAGAGGGTTGGGGGAGTTGAAGAGGGAGAGAGTCACCTGCAGCCCTGCTTCACCACTTGGAAAACTTACCCACTCCGGCATCCCCTGCTCCTCCTTGCAGGGGGCTTGAACCCTGGTCCTTCTGTGCTGGAATGTGTGCTCTTAACCAGGTGTACCACCGCCTGGCCCGGGAACTTCCCTATTCTCTATTCCTCTCTGGGAATAGATTCCTTATGGGAGTGCGGAAGGTTAGGGAAAGATAGAAGCAGGCTGGGGGTATGGTTCCACCTGCCAGTGTCCATGTCCAGCGGAGAAGCAATTAGAGAAGTCAGACCTCCCACTTCGGGCTCCCTACAGAGATCCCTCCTCTGATAGACGCATATCAGCATATCAAGTCTTTCACTTCTGAAATAACATCTGAAAATTCACTGGGGGGGGAGTGTCTGTTTTGTTTGTTTTGTTTTTGGCTTTGTTTTTTTCTTGCCTTGCTGGTGTAGAGAAGTGTGTGTGTGTGTGTATGTGTTATCAATTAATTTTATTCTAAATAATTTTTTAAATATTTTATTTATTAATGAGAAAGATAAAAGGAGAGAGAAAAACAGAAACAGACATCACTCTGGCACATGTGCTACCAGAGAGTGAACTCAGGATTTCATGCCTGAGAGTCCAATGCTTTATCCACTGTACCACCTCCCAGGTGTGTGTGTGTGTGTGTGTGTGTGTGTGTGTGTGTATTAAACCAGAGCTGAGCAGTGCTCCAGAAACACACACACACAATATATATATATATATATATATATATATATATAGAGAGAGAGAGAGAGAGAGAGAGAGGAGTCAACATACCAAAAGAGCTGGGCTAAAGCTGAGTGTAAGAAGGTCGAACAGATTGGAAAGACAGTTCAGTGCTGGCTTGGGATGCCTGCATACCCAGAGCCCAGAGGCCTCACACTCACTCCCTGACACCACCAAGACTGAACAGTGCTGGCATAACTAACTACCCCCCCTTCTTTCTCTCTTTCATGAAAATAAATCAATCTTAAAAGACGCTATCAGAACAAAGCTGTGTGAGTAAAGAAGGCGACTAGAGCTCTCTTCCAGCAAGATCATACTAAGTCCAACTTAGAAAAGCTACTTTAGGGAGTCGGGCCGTAGTGCAGTGGGATAAGCGCATGTGGCGCAAAGAGCAAGGACCAGCGTGAGGATCCCAGTTCAAGCCCCCAGCTCCCCACCTGCAGGGGAGTCGCTTCACAAGCGGTGAAGCAGGTCTGCAGGTGTCTGTCTTTCTCTCTCCCCCTGTCTTCCCCTCCTCTCTCCATTTCTCTCTGTCCTATCCAACAACAACAACATCAATAATAACTACAACAATAAAACAACAAGGGCAACAAAAAGGGAATAAAAAAAAGAAAAGAAAAGCTGCTTTACGAAGGGACGGAGTCTAGACATAGAGATTGGAGACTGCTGCTTCAAGCCCGGGACCATCCCCAGATGGCAGCCGTAATGCCATTTACTCAGCCAGAGCAGAACACAGAGCGAATTTACGAAGAAGCCAGAAAGAATGATCCTCCAAAGAGGATCTTGGGTTGGTGTATGGGACCAAAGTAAAGACTCTGGGGTGGGCTGGGGGGAGTAGTCAGGTCCTGAAACATGACTGCCCAGGGGGACCTAGTTGGGGGGTTAGAGTGTCATGTGGTGTTGTAGGCTTCACATTGGTTTTGGTCCCCCGCCTCTGGGAGACTGTGGCATGGCCCCTGCTGGTTTCCAGGGCCCTCTTCTCCCCGCCCCCGGAACCCCGACAGATTTCGAGAGTTCTGGCCGCAGCTGCCGGAGGAGAAGGATGCAGGACAGATCTGTGTGGTGATTCGTTTGGAGGGTCCCTCTCGGCCGCGGGAGGAGAAAGACAGGAGAGCACATGTTTGCCCGCCCATGAATAAAGATTAAACTGCGTTCTCAGCTCAGCCGTCTGTCTCTGGTCGTCTCTGTCACCCGCCCGTGGAGCCAGCCCGGTTAAAACAACAATGTGGAAAACTGAGAAATATCACACATGGACCAACTACTGTAGTTGACTTTGACTGTAAACTGTTAATCCTCCCCAATAAAGAAGAACGATTCTTCAAAATCCCCCATGCACAGCCAGATCCCAGAGTCGACCCCATGGCTGTGCAGGATCCCACCCCACCCCACCTCCCGCCCTGCAGTGTAAACGAGAGCCTAGATAACTAGCTGCCTTCCATCTTGTTCTGTTCCCCAGGGCCAGAGCAGGCTTCTCCAGCACACCACTCTGGCCACCACCAGCAATCTGATGGCCTTTGCATTAGTCATGAGCATTAACTCCAAGTTAGAGTCGTCTTGCTGGTTTCATTTATATATATATATATTTTATACTTATTTATTTTCACTTTTGTTGCCCTTTTTGTTTTTATTGTCCTTGTAGTTATTGATGCCGTCATTGTTAGGACAGAGAGAAATGGAGAGAGGAGGAGAAGACAGAGAGGGGGAGAGAAAGACAGACACCTGCAGACCTGCTTCACCGCCTGTGAAGCGACTCCCCTGCAGGTGGGGAGCCGGGGGCTCGAACCGGGATCCTCACGCCAGCCCCTGCACTTCATGCCCCATGCGCTTAATCTGCATTACCATCCGACCCCCCATACATGTTTTTTTGATGTCCGACATCCCTTTGCTTTTGAAGAAGAAATTTATTTTAGTGAAAGGTGATGAGGAAATATTCTTGCAGAATAAAAGCAGAGCTTAATACAAAGATAAAACCATAAAAAAGTAAGACACTCAGAAGTCGTAACAGGTGTCGGTGTGACTTACAAAGGAAGGGAAAGCGGGACCTTAGAAAACTGGGCAAAAATAAATCTATATGTTGGCATGTTGATATAGGTGTATAGTTATAAAACTGGCCCATATCTGTGACTTTGGGAGAACTACTGCAGTTTCCAGGAGAGGGGATGGGGATTGGGGGTGGGGGATTAGGGACACAGAACTCTCTGGTGGTGGGAATGGTATATAATTATACCCTGATTATCTTAAAATTTTGTAAATAAATATTAAATCACTAATAAAAAATTAAGAGAAATGTACTTAACCTTCACATGTAATAAAGAAATACAGAAACTACAAGACACTGTTTTACCTCTTATCAAGTTAGAAAAGATGGAAACATTTAAGAATGAATAGGTGGTACGGGAATGCGAAGAAACATCCAGAACTATTGAGAGTGGAAGCTGACCTCTCTAGAGAACACCTCAAAATACCTATTGCAGGTGGAGAGGTAACGTAATGGTCATACAGACTCACGCCTGAGGCTTCAAAGTCCGATTCAATCAATCCTTCCACACCACAAGCCAGAGCTGAGCAGTGCTCTGTGAAAACAAAATTGCGAGTCGGGTGGTGGTGGCGGCGCAGCGGGTTAAGCGCACGTGGCGGCAAAGCGCAGGGACCGCTGTAAGGATCCAGGTTCGAGCCCCTGGCTCCCCACCTGCAGGGGAGTCGCTTCACAGGCGGTGAAGCAGGTCTGCAGGTGTCTGTCTTTCTCTCCCCGTCTTCCCCTCCTCTCCATTTCTCTCTGTCCTATCCAATAACAATGACATCAATGACAACAGTAATGATAACCACAACAACAATAAAACAGCAAGGGCAACAAAAGCGGGGGGGGGGGGGGAATAGCCTCCAGAAGCAGTGGATTCGTGGTGTAGGCACCAAGGCCCAAGGCCCAGCAATAACCCTGGAGGCCAAAAAAAAAAAAGCATGTATTGCTATATTAAAAGCAGATGCATGCATCTGATATGAGAATTGCACAGATTAATGTGACACACATAATGTAAAGAGCTCAAACTTATAAATAAACAACTGGCATCTGTGGAAAGGTCAGATAACAGCTAAGAATGCAAAGACACGCAAAGTGCAAGGAGAGCTAGTCCGAGAGGCCCGGCAGGCGGCGCAGTGACTAAAGCTGCGGACTCGAGCACCAGGTCTCAACTTCCTGCCTGGAATCCCTCTTCTAGAGTGATGCTCTGGTTCTCTCATTAACAAACGAATCGTTTTTAGAAGAGCATGTATTTACACGCATGTCTGTGTAAATATACAAATAACTTTGTTTCCTACGCTTAGTCATTGGTTCTGTGATTTTTTTTTTTAATCTTTATTTATTTGTTGGATAGTGATAGTCAGAAACAGAGGGAAGGGGATGAGAGGGAGAGAGACAGAGAGACACCTGCAGCCTTGCTTCACCATTTGTGAAGCTTTCCCCCTGCAGGTGGGGACCGGGGGCTCGAACCTGGGTCCTTGTGCCCTGTAACATGTGCGCTCAACCAGGTGCGCCACCACCTGGCCCCATGTGTTTGATTTTTTTAATTGAATTTAACCGGCTGCATGAACACTTCCCCAAGATTAGTTTGGTTTTTTGGTTTTTTTTTCGCCTCCAGAGTTATCGCTGGGGCTCAGTGCCTGCACCAGGAATCCACTGCCCCTGGAGGCCATTTCCCCCTTTTGTTGCCCTTGTTGTGGTTATTATTATTGTTGTTGATGTCATTCGTTGTTGGATAGGACAGAGAGAAATGGAGGAGGGGAGACAGAGAGGGAGAGAAAGACAGACACCTGCAGACCTGCTTCACCGCCTGGGAAGCGACTCCCCTGCAGGTGGGGAGCCGGGGGTTCGAACCGGGATCCTTAAGCCGGTCCTTGTGCTTTGCGCCAACTGCGCTTTAACCCGCTGCGCTATCGCCTGACTCCCAAGATTAGGCTTTATTAAGTACATAATGCAACTCGGAAGTCATAGCCTGGCTTTCATGGAGCACAGATAGACACTACCTCACAATCTGTCTTCCTATGGTAAATACACTTCCATCTGCACGTCTGTCTGACCTGAGAATTTACGGTCCCAGGTACACACTGCACATTTGTCTTGCCTTTTCTCCCCCTCTTCTCTCTCAGCTAAGAGACAGAGTGGAATTGTATGTGATGACTGAGCCCTGTGTCCGTGAGGCGCCCCACCAGCAAGAGGGGTTCTCGTCTAGCTGGAGTGAGAACAGCCACCGTCCGTATTGACTTTGTAACTCTCCACCCGAGTCCTCAGCTCTGTAACCACAACGCCTTGAGAACTCATTTTTTCCCTTTGGAGTCCAACTGTTGCCTTTTGGCATCTAGACAGTGGCTTATTTATATGTCCTGTAGCCTCTTCTCATTGGGATACAACAGGCCTATTGATCTCACAATAAATTATTTTGCTCGATTTTCATGCACACCACAATGTCAGGAGATGTGTGTGTGTGTGTGTGTGTGTAGTCATGATGCATTTTCTATGCAAAGTAGTTACCATGTTACTTGTATCTCATTGGGTAATCCTGGGTAAGAAAGGATCTTACAGTTCTAACAGTCACACTGTAAATTAATAAAAGAGGTCAGTACATATTGGCATGTTGATAGTTTTCTTGTTTCTATCTTTTTTTTTAAACCAGAGCACTGCTTAGCTCTGATTTATGGTGGTGTGGGGGATTGAACCTGGGACTTTGGAGCCTCAGGCATGAGAATCTCTTTGCTTAACCGTACTTTGCATAACCCCCTACCTCCACCCTGTTTCTACCGTTTTTTTTTTCTTATTTATTATCTTTGTGCTGCAAGTGGTATAAAACTGTATTTGTTTTCATGAGTCAGAAGCATCAATCACCTTTAACTAAAACCAAAATAAAAAAATACATACTTCTTTAAAACATTGTAGCACATGCACACAAACATCCGACTATGGCTGCTAGGAAGCTATATCATAAACATGCAGTACAACAGGCCCACCATGTTAAGTCAAGCTGAGGAACCTCCGCTCCTAGATCACAAAGATTCTGACGAGATTTTTTAAATCTAAGATTTAGCCCGTTCTTAATTTTTTTTTTTTTTTTGCCTTCAATGTTACCGCTGGGGCTCAGTGCCTACATTGCGAATCCACAGCAGCTGGAGGCTATTTTTCCTATTTTTTGTTGCCCTTGTTGTTTTATTGTTGCTATTGCTGCAGCTGTTGTTGGACAGGACAGAGAGAAATGGAGAGCCGGGGGCTCGAACCGGGATCCTTATGCCGGTCCTTGTGCTTGGCGCCACCTGCGCTCAACCCGCTGCGCCCCCGCCCGGCCCCGACAACTCTTTTATCTATAAAATGGTCCTTTGAAAGTAGCAGATAGATGAAATAACGAAACGTTACTCATTTCTATTTTTGCCGCAGCTCCCGTCAGCAAGGTCCGTGTGCCACCCCCACCGGACAGACAGACAACCAAGTATGTCCCCCGGTCTCCCAGCTGGGCCGGCCTTGTTTCCGCGCTCCGCCCTGCCTCCTTCCCCCCTGCGGACACCCGGTGTTTAAGAGCCTAAGGAAACCGCGTGGTGTTCTGTCAGTCCGCTTGCTTTGCACCTGGGGACAGTCGCGCTGAGGAGGCTGAGCCCGAAGGCCGGCCGAGTCCCCGAGTCCCCGACTGTGTCTCGCACGGAGAGAAGAGCCGGCCGCTCAGTGCCCGCTGCAATGCGCTGTCATCGCTGCCGCTGTCACTTTCAGGCCGGCAAAGCTTTTAATCCACTCCTCTAGGTCTTTATTTCACTGGACACGGACAGAGAGAAACGGGAGAGGAAAAGGTGGGGAGAGAGGGAGAGGGGAAGAGCAGCCTCGCTTCATGAAGCTTTCCCCTGCGGGCGGGGACCCGGAGCTTGAACCCGGGTCCTTTCAGGCCGTGATGTGTGTGCGCAGCCGGGCATGCACCCCGTGGCCACTGGCCTTTTGTTTTTACTTTATCTTCAAGACGTCCGCTCAGGCGATGAAATGTGTATGTTTTCTGTACGTGCAGACAGTAGGCTTTCAAACTGCGTCACTTCAGCTTTCCAGCACGGCTCCGCTGGCAGAGGCTTCAGCTCGGGCCCCTGCCTCTTCTCCTTTGCAAGCAGACGGAACAGGGGCTTCGCGCTCCTGGGCCTTGCATTTCACCGCATGAGCGGCATAGTTAAGGCTGGTGTTTTCAGTCCAACGCCAGCGGCCTGAGAAGGGATTGTAGAGCATTCCTACTATGGTCTGAGCTGAAAGACCGTCTGAGAAACAAGAGGAAAGTTAACATGGACCTTCAAAGGTCTTATACAACTCCATATCTATCTGTCTATCTATCTATCTATCTATCTATACTTTTAGCTTAATGAAAAACAACAACCACTTGTAATTGTATACAGAGCAGAGCATAAAGTTAGACTTCTTGGGTTCAAAGTCCAGTTCTGCTCCCTATCAGATGGTGCTTCTCTGAATCCCCGTTCTCTCAAATGTATTGCGTTCTCAGTTTAGATGAGATATTACGTGTAAGGAGCACAGTGCTTGTAATATGCTAAGTAGTCACTAAAGATCGTCACTATTAAAATACTCCTGGCAGTGGGCCGCCAGTATGTAATGTACGTACCAGGTTCTAGCCCTAGGGAGCCAGCTGGGCGCGCCTATGCAAGGCACCTGCTACACGCAAGGAAACACACAAGTGGGGGGTGTTTAAAATGCGCTGGCTGACGGTGCAATCGGGGCACAGAGCAGGTGGGGCGAGTCCGAGCTGACCTCCACAGAGCAGGTGGGGCAAGCTCCAAGCTGACCTCCACAGAGCAGGCTGAGGCGGACGCTGAGCCAACGTGTGTCTCGCCCTTAGATGAGCACAGCCGAAAGGGACTTGCTGATGGTCAGTGCCTTTCTCTGCGCCGGCTTGGCACAGGTGAGAGGGAACAGACATCGAGCATTTCACTCTCTCCGCAGGGGTTTATAATCTAGTTGAGGTAAATGAACTCACATCTAAAGGATACTTGGCCTATTTAATTGAATGACATATTCTGTGATTAACACTTTTTTCATTTTTTGTGATTAATGGTGGGTTAAAAGATTCTAAGATTACAGGGACTAGCTCTACTCTGCACCCCCCAAAGCTCTGTGTCCCCACACTCCCACCTCCCGGAGATAACCACCAGAGTGCTCACAAAGTCTCGGAAATAGTTCATTTGTTGCTCGCCTCCCAACCCCCCCTTTTTTTTTTTTGCCTCCAGAGTTATTGCTGGGGCTCAGTGTCTGCACCATGAATCCACTGCTCCTAGAGGCTATTTCCCCCCCCTTTTGTTGCCCTTGTTGTTGTAGCCTTGTCATGGTTATTATTGTTGTTGTTGATGTCATTGTTGTTGGATAGGACAGAGAGAAATGGAGGGAGGAGGGGAAGACAGAGAGAGGGAGAGAGAAAGACAGACACTGAGAAAGACAGACCTGCTTCACCGCCTGTGAAGCGACTCCCCTGCAGGTGGGGAGCCGGGGGCTCGAACCGGGATCCTCACGCCGGTCCTTGTGCTTTGTGCCACGTGCGCTTAACCCACTGTGCCACCACCCGCCCCACCCCTGCCCTCACCTTTCTTTAAGTTCATGTGTACCAGTTCTCTAGATTCGGGTCAAGTAGGAATAGCAAAGATCACCGGCAAACACAGCAAGACGAGACGAGGCCTATTTTGGCAACTCACCGGTTTAGATTCTGCGCATGTGTGAAAGCACCCGGCAGTTGTTTTTCGTCTCTTTACGTATTTCACTAAGCGTGAGATGTGACTCACAACTATAGGCACATTCAAGTTCAGTGAGGCCTTGACACCGGAAACATTCTTAGTACTTACTTGACTCCAGAATGCTCTCTAGCTTTTCAGGTGAGACAAACTTCTCCCACGTGTGAGTACCCTTCGGTACAATGTGTGCGATTTGCTCTGCAAACACGATTCCTAAAGCATAGGACAGCTGCGTCCGGTTGATTGTAGTAATGAACAAAGAACCACCAGGCTGAAAAGTACAGGAAGTAAGAACGTCCATGTCAGTGGTAACAATTAGGGAAAGGAAGCACCAGACTAAAAGCTATCTGACAGAGAAGTAAAAACATAAGTGTCGAGAGTCTCAATTAGTGAGCGTACCTTCAACTTCCTGCCCTCGCTAACTCACTTTAGACCCTACTCTTATTACTGATTAAAAAAAAAAAGGGGGGGGGGCCGGGCGGTGGCGCAGCAGGTTAAGCGCATGTGGCACAAAGCGCAAGGACAGGTGTAAGGATCCGGGTTCCAGCTCCCAGCTCCCCACCTGCAGGGGAGTCGCTTCACAGGCGGTGAAGCAGGTCTGCAGGTGTCTGTCTTTCTCTCCCCCCCCCTGTCTTCCCCTCCTCTCTCCATTTCTCTCTGTCCTACCCAACAATGACATCAACAACAACAATGATAAACAACAAGGGCAACAAAAAGGGGGGATTACATAATAAATAAATAAATAAATAAATAAGATGTACCCTTAAGCCTAACTTAAATGTGCACTGGTCTTTGACATCTCTCAAATTCTGATCTTCACTGATCAAAGGAGCTAAAACAACACCTGCCTTACTTTTCATACTCGGTGGTTGTAACTGAGATTAAGTCAGGTCATATGTGTAAAAAAAAATATGTGCATAAGCTGAAAACTGTTACATACAGCATAGACGGAGTTACTTAGCAAAAGCCACTAAGTCAGTTCAGGCTAAGCGTGGCCTTGCTTTATCGCTTTTATAACTGCTTATCCTTGTCAGTTTCTTAGTGATTGTGACTCAGTGTTTAATCCAGGCCATCATGACAGAGAGACACTGCTCTGTACCCACTGACTGTGTTAGGAGTTTAGCAACATTTTTTAAGATCTCCAGACTTGCAGACAGAGATCTGGAAAAACCCCAATGCTGAGGGAAACTGAACAGTTTCTTGCTCTGCAGACTGACACACCCTCAGAAGAAGACAGACTCACTTTTAACACCTGACAGCAGCACTGGATAAATGTTTCTAAGTCGGGCACGTGCTCCACGACTTCAGAAGCCACCACAGCATCAAAGGTCTCTGCAGATTCCTGCACGATACCTTCCAGGGAACACACTCTGTATTCGACCCTCTGATCCAGGACAGGGTCAAATGTCCTGTGGTGCTGTGCTGTCTTAATGTTCTCCTCCACAGGGTCGATTCCAAGGACTGAAGCCCCAAGCCGCCCTAGAGGCTAATGGTACAACAAGTTACCCTCAGGAAGAAAACAGAACACGTTACCAATACATAAAATAAAATAAAATAAAAAGCTAGTCCAAAAAGGACATTAGATTAGCCAAAAGAGAACAGCTGTTAGCAATCGTTTGCGAGAACATGGAAGATCGTCATACCATTTCCCCTGGTTTGTAATGTTTGATAACTTCCATAATAAAAAAGCTTGAAAGTCAGACTAAGTCCAACAAAAACTTACAAACTTAACAAGGACTCCTTGCCTCAATTATTTTAAAAAAAAAAATCCATTTATATTACCCAGGTACGTACGTGCACAAAGTATATAGAAACTAATAGAAACTAGGGCCAGGCGGTGGCGCACCTGGTTGAGTACACACATTACAGGGCACAAGGACCCAGGTTCAAGCCCCTGGTCCCCATCTGCAGGGGGTAAACTCATAAGTGGTGAAGCAGGCCTGCAGGTGTCGCTCTCATCTATCTATCTATCTATCTACCTCCCACACCCCTCTCAATTTCTCTGTCTCTATCCAATAATAAATTAAATATATATACATATATTCAAATGGTAGAAACTGCATAATCTCCTAGAATAGAAGATATAACAAAACCTTCAAAGTTATCAAGCCATTAGTGCACCAATTCTGTATTAAGAAATCTTTCACTAGAATTTTCTGAATTTTTTTTCCTCTAGGGTTAACACTGGGGCTTGGTACCTGCACTATGTTTGATTTCTCTCTCTCTCTTTTAACCAGAGCACTGCTCATCTTTGGCTTATGGTGGTGCAGGGCATCGAACCTGGGAGCACGAGGCTTCAGGCACGAGAGTCTTTGTGCATAACCATTATGCTATTTCGCCAGCTCGGTGCCTACACTATGAATTCACTGCTCCTGGAGGCCATTTTTTTCTTTCCTTTTTTTTTTTTACTGGATAGGATAGAGAGAAATCAAGAAGTAAAGCAGGTCTGCAGGTGTCTCTCTCTCTCCCTCTCTGTCTTCCCCTCCTCTATTTCTCTCTGTCCTATCCAACAACAATAACATCATGACCACAATGGAAAAACAACAAGGGAAAAAAAGGGGTGGGGGAATATCCTCCAGGAGCAGTGGATTCATGCATGGTACAGGCACTGAGCCCCAGCAGTAACCGTGGAGGCAAGAAAAAAAAAATCAAGAGAGAAAGGCAAGACAGAGAGGGGGAGAGAAAGACACCTGCAGACCTGCTTCACTGCTTATGAAGTGACCCTTCTGCAGGTGGGGAATCGGGGACTCAAACCGGGATCCTTGCACCGGTCCTTGCACTTTGTACTATGTGCACTTAACCTGGTGCACCACCGCCTGGCCCCAACTTCCTGAATTTTTATACATGTTTAAAAAGCAAAAGGCATGTGTTTTATATTATGTATTTAAAAAGCATAATACATGGCTAATCACTACACATCACAGAAAGGACAAATGAAGCATCGGCTTACTTCTAATTTTTTTTTCCAGTTAAAAATGTCATGAAAACTGTAAATTACTTACTTCACTTAACAATCCACCACCACAGCCAACATCAAGAATCTTCATCCCTGACAAAGGTATTCCTGGCTGGTGACTAGCAACAGCTTTTAAAAGATTGTCCCTTAAAAGAAAACAAAGTAGAATACACAGAAGCAAACGATCAATTTTATCAAAGAAATGAATCACGAGGTTTCAGTTCAAGAGAGACTCATCTCTCCTATAAACCAGAGTACTGCAGATAGAGAGGGAGAGAGAGAGAGAAAAAGAGACACACTTCAGACCTGCTTCACCACTTGTGAAGCTTCCTCCCCTGCAGGTGGTGAGCAGGGGCTTGGACCCAGGTCGTTGTGCAAGGCAATGTGTGTGCTTAACCAGGTGCGTCACAGCCTGGCCCCTGAAAGATCTGTTTACTTCAGAAAGCAGTACTCTGGTTTATAGGAGAGATGAGTCTCTCTTGAACTGAAATTTCTTTTTTTTCAGATAGGACAGAGAGAAATGGAGAGAGGAGGGGAAGACAGAGAAGGGGAGAGAAAGACAGACACCTGCAGACCTGCTTCACCGCCTGTGAAGCGACTCCCCTGCAGGTGGGGAGCCGGGGGCTCAAACCGGGACCCTTACGCCGGTCCTTGCACTTGGCACCACATGTGCTTAACCTGCTGTGCTACCGCCCGACTCCTCCCTTCTCAATTTCTATCTGTTCTATCAAATAAAGAAGGAGGAAGAGGAGGAGGGGTAGAAGAAAGAGGAGAAGGAGAAAAAGAAAGAAAGAAAGAAAGAAAGAAAGAAAGAAAGAAAGAAAGAAAGAAAGAAAAGGCTGCCTATAGCAGAGCACCAAGCCCCAGCAATAATCATGACGGAAACAAGATAAAACAGGTTCAAGGTTAGGAAGAATAAACACTGTCACAATGACTATTCCATTTCAGAGCCATACACAGATTCAGTGCAATTCTCATCAATGTCCCATCAAATTTCTTTTTTTTAAATTATTATTTTTATTTATTTATTTATTAGATAGCCAGAAAGAGAGACAGAGGCAAAGAGATACCTGCAGCCCTGCTTCAGCACTAGTGAAGCTTTCCCTCTGTGGGTGGGGACTGGAGGCTTGAACTGGGGTCCTTATGCCTTGTGCTGTGAGCACTTAACCAGGTGTGCCACCACCCAGCCCCACCAAATTTCTATAATAGAACAAATGCTACATATGTTTATCTGGGCCCAGAAAAGACCTAGAATTGCAAACACAATCTTGAGAAGAAACAACAGAACTGGAGGCATCACACTCCCAGATCTCAAATTGGATTACAGGGCCACTGTCATCAAAACTGCTTGGTGCTGAACCATGAATAGACACACTGACCAGTGGAATAGAATGGAGAGCCCAGAAGTGAGCCCCCACACCTATGGACATGTAATCTTTGACAAAGCTGCCCAGACTATTAAATGGGGAAAGCAGAGTCTCCTCAACAAATGGAGTTGGGAAAACTGGGTTGAAACATGCACAAGAATGAAACTGAACCACTTCGTTTAACAAGAGTAAACTCCAAATGGGTCACACTTTTAGATGCCGGGGGTATAGCTCAGTGGTAGGAGCATTTGACTGCAAACATTCAGATGTTAAACCAGAAACCATCAAACACTTCAAGCTAATTATTCAAAGCAGTTGAAAATGAGGTTGATTTTTCTTTCGTGATATTATTTTTCAAATTAATGGTTTCTGCCAGGCAGTGGCGCACCTGGTTAAGTACACACATTACAGTGCACAAGGACCCAGGTTCAAGCCCCTGGTCCCCACTTGCAGGAAGAAAGCTTCACAAGTGGTGAAGCAGGGCTGCAAGTGTCTCTCTTTCTTCCTCTCTACCTCTCCCTCCCCTCTCAATTTCTGTCTGTCTCTGTACAATAATAAGTAAGTAAATCTTTTTTTTTTAACCAGAGCACTGCTCAGCTCTGGCTTATGGTGGTACAGGGGATTGAACCTGGGACTTTGAAGCCTCAGGCTTGAGAGTCTCTTTGCATAACCATTATGCTATCTACCCTCTGCCCATAAGTAAATCTTTTAAAAAATTAATGATTTCAAAACAGTGAGCACTACTGCATGTTGACTAATGAGCTGATTTCTAAAGCAGACTTGAGGGCTGGGGAAATAGCACAGTGGTTATGTAAAAAGACTTTCATGTCTGAGGAACCAATGGTTCCAGGTTCAATCCCTAGAAGCACTATAAGCCAGAGCTAAGCAATGCTCTGGTGAATAATAATGATAATAATAATAATAATAAATATGTATGCATGTATGTATAGCAGAATTGAAATATTTAGAGCCCAAGTATAAACCAAACAAAAAACAGAACTCAAAGAAGATCAATTCTTTTTATTTTTTAATTTTCTTAATCTTTATTTACTTGCTGGATAGAGAAAGAAATTGAGAGGGAAGAGGGACATAGAGAGGGAGAGAGACAGAGAGACACCTGCAGCCCTGCCTCACCACTTGTGAAGCTTTCCCCCTGCAGATGGGGACTGGGGGCTCGAACCTGGTCCTTTCGCACTGTGACCTGTGTGCTCAACCAGGTGCGCCACCACCTGGCCGCAATTTTTTTAAAAACTATTTTATCTGTTTATTAATGAAAGGGGTAGGAGAGAGAGAGAGAGAGAGAACCAGACATCATTCTGGTACATGTGCTGCCAGGGATTGAACTCGGGGCCTCATGCTTGAGAGACCCACGTTTTATCCACTGTGCCACCTCCCGGACCACAGAGAACCAATTCTTGAAGCAAGGTGCGTGTAAAGAGTCAGGATCTCTGAAATACCTTATAAACGGCACCCTCAGGGCGTTCATCGAATGAAGAGGTGCGTACACGCCTTGTTCATCCCACCACTTGTGAGCCAGGGCCAGGAAGACCTTGAGCCCCTCCCTGTCCACAGAGCTCCGCGAGGCGCTGTGCAGTCTGGTCCAGAGCAGCCTACAGAGAGCCAGGGGGCACGTGAGGCACGGGCGGTAGAAAGATGCCTTTTTCCAGCCATGGTAACATCTTCCCAGACAGTAACCTGGATCCACCTGCATATCAGATTTCAGGCTCAAGAGACTCAGAGGACCACTCCAGTGCAGGTGGCTCTGGGACTCAAACTCAGGGCTGGGTCCGTGTGGGCCTGTGTGAAAGCTTGGTAGAGCTAAGGGGAGCTCTCCCATCCTTGGATGGAGGTCTGGAAAGACACCCCACTTGTTATCCTCTCTCCTTATAGAGATGAGCCAAGAGGGAAAAGTCTCCCAGACTCAGTTTCCCCTTGTGAGTCTCTCAAGCTCACAGAAAGCCTACAGGCCTCTCACACTTAGTTTCCTTGCTGTCAGGCCATATGGCTGCCTGCTTTAGGGTCCCTCAAAGTTCACACATCCACTTCACCTTTTGATCACAAAGGAGAACACACTCTATCATACACCTCCCCAACACCAGGCAGTGAGACCCCAAATCTTATTTCCTTGTGTCCTTTGATATCTGTGATTCACATCAAGCTTTGTTTATCTTCTCTCTGCCTCACCTTACTGGTTTAACTCCTCTGCTTCTCTCAAATGCCTTTGGATAATTAACCTGCCTGCATCATGGAGACTAACCGTTTTGACCTTTATGTATCTCATCAATTCTTGTCATACCAGCCCCCTACCCCAGGGGCAAGCTGACCTGTAAGAAACCTGTGAATTCTGACCTATGTGAAAAATGTTCTTTGTTTAACTCTCTATAGAAGCCTGTACCCATCTCCAAATAAATGAGTGTTCATACCAGAGTACTCCCTGAGTCCTCCTTTCTGAATCACAGGGTCCCTAGAGCCGGTGAGGGAGGGTGGGAGACTCGCCCCCTGGCTGGAGCCACTCCACCTGAGTGCCGGCAGGTCCGCACACCTGCAAGTCCTATGTTCTAGGCCTGAGCCACCGGCCCTGTCACAGTATCCACATATTTTAGCTCCTCAATCGTTTTCTCCCTCTTCATGAGCGTGTGGGACTATGGGATCAGGCTGTCTTTCCATTACACGATAATGGAAAGTTGGAGGGTGAGGCGTAGACCCAATAATTAGTGCAGTTCTTAGAATATCAAAGGTGCAGGAGTCAGGCGGCGGTGCAGCAGGTTAAGTGCAGGTGGCACCAAGCACAAGGACCAGCGTGAGGATCCCAGTTCGAGCCCCTGGCTCCCCACCTGCAGGAAAGTCGCTTCACAGGCGATGAAGCAGGTCTGCAGGTGTGTCTGTTTCTTTCCCCTAACCCCCCCCCCCCCCATTTCTCTCTGTCCTATCCTATGTTAAAAAAAAAAAAGTGGAAAAAATGGCCTCCAGCAGCAGTGGGTTTGTAGTGCAGACACCAAGCCCCAGTGATAGATAATCCTTGAGGAAAAAAAAAAAAAGTCAAATGAGAGCCAACAGGGGCTGAACAGAGATGAGAGAGGCGCTATGCCGTCTCCCCAGTCAAAAGACATGATAGGAAAACCTCTACAGGTTTGGAAAAATGAAAATACTGAAGTCAACCAGTAAGAGTGAGCCTGATCTGACCACACGTGCGGTCACGCAGCAGCAGGAACACCGACAGCAAAGACACACTCACCTGTGAGCTCTCACGCCCTTCAGGCAAGCAGAAGTCATCCTACTAGGCCTGAAATACATGCTTCCACATGCACTATCAATCCACGGTTTATTGTGTGACGTCCGGCTGATCTGGTTCTCTGAATAGACTGGGGGGGAAATTAAATGCTTAGAAAAAACATTGTAGCATATGAATTTCTTTTTTTTTAAGTTTTATTTATTTAAATATTTAATTTATTTATTCCCTTTTGTTGCCCTCGTTGTTTTATTGTCGTAGTCATTGTTGTTATTGATGTCGTTGTTGGATAAGCCAGAGAGAAATGGAGAGAGGAGGGGAAGACAGAGAGGGGGAGAGACAGACAGACACCTGCAGACCTGCTTCACCGCCTGTGAAGCGACTCCCCTGCAGGTGGGGAGCCTGGGGCTTGAACCGGGATCCTTAAGCCGGTCCTTGTGCTTTGCGCCACCTGCGCTTAACCCGCTGCGCTACAGCCCGACTCCCAGCATATGAATTTCTAATGTGCATGAACTGGAATGAATCTTCTTGTATCTGTAAATATTTTTACAATTAATAAACAAAAGTGTTCCTCTTGATCTGAAAAATAAACTAAAAATGCTAATATTCTGTCTCCTAACTCTAGAATAATTACTAACAATAAGTACTGTGTACATAAAGGCTTTCCTTGACATTAGTTTTTTACTTATTAGTGATTTAAAATTAATTTACAAGATTGTAAAATATCAGGGGTACAAGTCCACACAGTTCCCACCACCAGAGTTCCCTGTCCCGTCCCCTGCACTGGAAGCTTCCCTGTTCTTTATCCCTCTGGGATCATGGACCCAAATTCTTTATGGGGAGCAGAAGGTGGGAGTTCTGGCTTTTGTCATGGCTTCTCCACTGGACATGGGTGTTGGCAGGTGGATCCACACTCCCAGCCTGTCTCTGTCTGTCCCTAGTGGGGCAGGGCTCTGGGGAGGGGAGGCTCCAGGATACATGGGTGAGGGCGTCTGCCCAGGGAGGTCAGGATGGCGTCATGGCAGCATCTGCAGCTTGGTTCTTACATTCACAATATATTGCACAAACTACAGAAAATGGGCCCGCAAGATAGCTGACGTTGAGGCCCAGGAGGTGGCACAGTGGGTAAAGCCTGCGATTCTCCAGCACAAGGTCCTGAGTTGGATTCCCGGCATTACAAGTGCCAGAGCAGAGCATCTCCGGTTCTCTCCCTGCCCTGCCTCATAGCCGTTAGTTCACAGGAATTCTTTCTGAAAATCGGATACCAAGGTCGTCTTCCAGAAGTCCTATGAGGTGACCTCAGGTGCTGAGTGGCACTGAGAGAGTTCTGGGAGAGTATTAAAACTTTTCTTTCTTTTTTTTTTTTTTTTTTTTGCCTCCACGCTGGCACCTCTGGGGCTCGGTGCCAGCGCTCCAAATCCACTGCTCCTGGAGGCTCTTTTTTCCCACTTTATTGGACAGGACAGAGAAAAACGGAGGGGGAAGGAGAAGACAGAGAGGGAGAAAGACAGACACCTGCAGACCTGCTTCACCGCTTCTGCTTCCCCCTGCCAGGGACTCGAACCCAGTGCCTTGCGTCTTGTAATGTGTGCGCTCAACCAGGTGTGCCACCGCCTGGACCCAGTCTGAACTCTTTTTTGTTTTGGCCTCCAGGGTTACTGCCGGGGTTTGGTGCCTGCGCCACGAATCCACCGCTCCTGGAGGCCGTTTTTCCCTTTTTTCCCCTGGTTGTTTTATCATTGTTGTGGTTATTATTATCGTTGTTACTGATGTCGTTGTTGGACAGGACAGAGAGAAACGGAGAGAGGAGGGGAAGACAGAGGGGGAGAGACAGACAGACACCTGCAGACCTGCTTCACCGCCTGGGAAGCGACTCCCCTGCAGGTGGGGAGCCGGGGGCTCGAACCGGGATCCTTACGCCGGTCCCTGCGCTTTGCGCCACGTGCGCTTAACCCGCTGCGCCCCCGCCCGGCCCCCTTTTCAAAAGATTTTTATCTGTGACTTGAAAGAAGAATATGGTCGAGGCACAGGACCCAGGCGCGGCCCTGGCTGCGGGTCTCCCCTTCCCTTCCCGACCTCCCCCGCCCCAACTTCTCTCTCCTATCAAATAAAATCACGTTTAAAAAGAAAAAGAGGTGGTCCGAGCGGCGGCGCAGGGGGGAAGCTCTGGACTCTCAGGCACGAGGCCCGAGCAGCGGGCTAAGCACATGCGGAGCAAAGCGCAAGGATCCGGGTTCGAGCCCCCGGCTCCCCACCTGCAGGGGAGTCGTGCAGGGGTCTGTCTGTCTCTCCCCCTCTCTGCCTTCCCCTCCTCTCTCCATGTCTCTCTGCCCCTCCAACAACGACGACAACAATGACAATAACCACAACAAGGGCAACAAAAGGGGGAAATGGCCTCCAGGAGCAGAGGATGCAACGTGCAGGCACCGCCCAGCAATGACCCGGGAGGCAAAAAAAAAAAAAAATCAGTTCGGCGCCCCCGTCCCGCGTCTGCGCAGATGCAGCTCTGCGAGCGGCCCGTCCCGCGTCTGCGCAGATGCACCCCGCGAGCACCCCGCCCCGCGTCTGCGCAGATGCAGCTCTGCGAGCGGCCCGTCCCGCGTCTGCGCAGATGCACCCCGCGAGCGCCCCGCCCCGCGTCTGCGCAGATGCACCCCGCGAGCGCCCCCGCCCCGCGTCTGCGCAGATGCACCCCGCGAGCGCCCCGTCCCGCGTCTGCGCAGATGCACCCCGCGAGCGCCCCGCCCCGTGTCTGCGCAGATGCACCCCGCGAGCGCCCCGCCCCGCGTCTGCGCAGATGCACCCCGCGAGCGCCCCCGTCCCGCGTCTGCGCAGATGCACCCCGCGAGCGCCCCGCCCCGCGTCTGCGCAGATGCACCCCGCGAGCGCCCCCGCCCCGCGTCTGCGCAGATGCACCCCGCGAGCGCCCCCGTCCCGCGTCTGCGCAGATGCACCCCGCGAGCGCCCCCGCCCCGCGTCTGCGCAGATGCACCCCGCGAGCGCCCCCCTCCCCCCGTCCCGCGTCTGCGCAGATGCACCCCGCGAGCGCCCCCCTCCCCCCGTCCCGCGTCTGCGCAGATGCACCCCGCGAGCGATTACCCCCCCCCTCGCGTCTGCGCACACGGCCCGGCCTGCGCCCCAGCGCCCACGGAGCCCCGCGCGCCCTCCCGCCGCGCCTGTGCACACGGCCCGGCCGCTCGGGGGCGAGACTCACCCGCGGAGGCGGCTGCAGGCGCACTGCGGCCCCGCGACCCCCGGCAGCCGGTGGCGCCCAGCAGGCGCGCTCCCGCGCTGCGCAACGTGACGCCCGGCCACATGGCGGCGGAAGGAGGCCCGCGTGCTTCCCCGTCCCCCGGCAGCCAGGGCCCAGCACCGAGGTTCCGCGCTGGCTCGGCGTCCGCCCGCGTCCCGCCCCGCGTCCCTCCCCGCCTCCTCGCGCCCGCCCCCGCCGCCCCCGGCTTCTGAGCTGTGCGGGCGACGGACAGACGCCTGCAGCCCCGCCCCGCCCCGCCCTTCCTGAGGTGGACAGCGGGGGCTCGAACCCACGTCCTTGCGCACCGGGGCGCGTGCTCTCCACCGGGTCCGGATCAGGGGCGCGTGCTCTCTACCGGGTCCGGATCAGGGGCGCGTGCTCTCCACCGGGTCCGGATCAGGGGCGCGTGCTCTCTACCGGGTCCGGATCAGGGGTGCGTGCTCTCCACTGGGTCCGGATCAGGGGCGCGTGCTCTCCACCGGGTCCGGATCAGGGGCGCGCGCTCTCCACCGGTTCCGGATCGGGGGGCGCGTGCTCTCCACCGGGTCCGGATCGGGGGGCGCGTGCCCTCTACCGGGTCCGGATCGGGGGGCGCGTGCCCGCCCCCCCTTGCAGCTCCGCTTCGTGTCCCGGGACACGCGGCGCCCCTCTGCGGGGACGAGCGTGCGGGTGGCGACGGGACCCAGCAGACGGGCGGCGTCGCCACCTTGGACTCGGGCCTCTCTCCATTTCTCCGTCCTAACAACAGTGACATCAACGACAATAACTATGACAGTAAAAAGGGAAAATGAATAATTGCAAGAAAAGAAACAAGTACCAGCGTCTTAAAATCCCACTTTAAGACTTCCCCGCACTTACGAAAGCAAGAAAGGGTCAGAGCGCTGCCCAGCTGAACCTGCAGCGGGACCAGGGGTTGAACCCGGGACTCCCGCAATGCCAGAGGCGGGCTGAGCTCGTCCCGCAGGCGACCTCCCGGCCTTGGAGCTGGTACACGAGGCTCTAGACTGTGTCTGCAGAACTGCACATTCCCGACTGGTCTCTCGTAGAAATGAAAAGACCCTCCCTGTGTTTCTGCAGGGAATCGGTGTCTGGCACCAAATAGCTCGCCTGGGAGGGGACCTGCTTTGTCATGCTGGAGTCCCAGGTTCGAGCCCCAACCCCACTGCACTGGGGGGAGAAGGTTGAGTGCTGTGATGATGCCTTTCTTGGGTCTCTCTGTCCTCCATGGTGAAAAAGTCAACCCAGAAGGCTAGAGTCCAGCGACAATCAAAACAAAGCAAAAACCACTTTCCGGTGTCCCTCATTATAGCACACTAGCAGTTCTAAGTACTAATAAAGGCTCATGATTAAGTGACATGCCAACAGCATGATCAGTGAATCTAATACCAATTCCACTAACTCACAGTACATTTTAGAAAATCCAATAAATGTTTTTAAGTTCCATTTAAATATAAAGTGTTTCAGGAGGTTGACATCACAATGGTTATGCAGAGACCCTCATGCCTGAGGCTCCAAAGTCCCAGGTTCAATTCCCCACACACCACAAGCCAGAGCTGAGCTCTGCTTTTTTTTTTTAAGTGTTCAATATAAAAATTTTTTTTAATATTCCCTTTTGTTGCCCTTGTTTTATCGTTGCAGTTATTACTGTGGCTGTATTGATGTCGTCGTTGTTGGCCAGGACAGAGAGAAATGGGAGAGGTGGGGAAGACAGGGAGACCTGCTTTACCCCCAGTGAAGTGACTCCCCTGCAGGTGGGGAGCCAGGGGCTTGAACCAGGATTTTTATGCCAGTCTTTGATGCTTCGCGCGCCACCTGAAGGACGAACATACTTTATGCTGCACCTGAGGAAGATGGGTCCTGATATTGGGGCAGCTTGGAATGTTCCTACTCATGACCACAGAATGTGAGCTCAGATCTACAGGGATGCAGAGGTCACACAGGCTCCTAAGCTGATTATGGGCCCCAGATCACATCAAATTGATGGGGTTTACAGTCAACAATATTTATACCCCTTTCCCATATTAGGGAGCTACTCTCTTCCCTGATCCAGCTTTCTGGTCCTTTTTCATGACCAGACATCATGGCCATGACGTCATCTCCCCAGACAATAACTTGGATCCACTGGCATATCCGATTTCAGGCTCAGGCAAAAAAAAAAAAAAAGGAAAAAAAAAACCTATAGCCACAGGCCCTTTGGAATTTAACTAAAATCTGCCTACTAGCTATCTACAGAATGGAGGACCCCCCCCCCCCAACTCTTCATCTGCACTACTTAAGTCCATGATTGGTCAACAACTTGTTTGGCTTTGTATGTTAAGTCTCATCAACCACCAGGTTCCAGATGCCAGCAGGATGCCGACTAGACTTCCCTGGACAGACGACCCCACCCATGTGTCCTGGAGCTCCGCTTCCCCAGAGCCCTGCCCCACTAGGGAAAGAGAGAGGCAGGCTGGGAGTATGGATCCACCTGTCAACGCCCATGTTCAGCAGGGAAGCAATTACAGAAGCCAGACCTTCCACCTTCTGCATCCCACAATGACCCTGGGTCCATGCTCCCAGAGGGATAGAGAATAGGAAAGCTTTCAGGAGAGGGGATGGGATATGGAGTTCTGGTGGTGGGAATTGTGTGGAGTTGTACCCCTCTTATCCTATGGTTTTGTCAATGTTTCCTCTTTATAAATAAAAGTAAAAATTCACACATCGACTAAAAATTTCTACTAGTGGCTGTACTTGTGGTTCTTTGAAGAAATAAAGAGTTAGCACAGACTCTATTCAGGAAGTTCTTAGATTATGTATCCATTAGAAACATGCTAATGGGCCAGGTGGTGGTATTTATGTGTTACAATGCACAAGAAACCCAGTTCAAGCCCTGCCCCCCATCTGTAAGAGGGAAGCTTCACAAGGGTGGAGCAGAGCTGCAGGTGTCTGCCTTTCTGTCTCTCCCTCTCCCTCTCTCCTTCGCTCCCCAGCTCCCCTTCCCTCTCAGTGTGTCTCTATCCAGAATAAGACTTAAACAAAGAAATGCTAACAGAGACATTTTACAACGGCAGAAAACGCACAGGCTCCACACCAGTCTTTATTGATATTTGGGGCCTAAAACAATTCATCAAGTTGCCTCTTCAAATTACATGATTTTCATCATGATGTAACTCACCCCCATTCACAAAAATGAGTATGATTTAACACACTAGGAATACTTAAAAGGACTCTCAAGACAGTTTTTATTAAGCAATACAGACCAATCAATAGTGGTCTTCAAAACCCAACCTCAAAGTTTCTGGGGTCGTTTTTCAAAAACATCTCATAGCCAGATCACACGCCGTGCTAACTTATGTGTAAATTTTAGCATTCACAACCCAAATCTTGAAAGCCTTGTTTTATAAAATCTTACCACTTAAGGTAAATATATCTTATTACATGTCAATGGAGTTCTCAAAATTAGTTATAAAAATCTGGGAAAAATCCAGGTACCTACTTTTAACGCTCACTTGTCGGCTCACATATACCGATTACGTTTTTGAAAATATCTACAGGTTGAAATAAGCAACTTGCATATTACATATGGCAAAGTCTGTCAAATACTACTTTTAGCTGTTTTCTCTTGCCCCAAAATGTGCATATCATAGCCATGAGAACTTTTCTGTAGAATTTTATTTTGAAAATATTATTTCACTTGAAGATTGATCTAAAAAACATTTTAAGATATAAAAACATTATACAACTCAACTGTTACAAATCAAATAAGTCTAAAATCAGGCCCACTGTTACCTGTCCTACATAAAAATATTGCACATTTTTCTTTTGTCTCCAGATGTGGATTTCTACACCGTGTAGAATTCCAAACTATTTAAAAAGTTTCTGTGAAACATCAGCTTTATAAACATCAGAACTAAATGCACTGTAAAACAGCCATTTTGGCAAACATGCATTTATTCACAGTTTATTTCCTCTAGATAAATGCATACCTGTTCAAAATGATTTTTGAGAAATTATTCTGAGGTACAAGAGCACGCTATATCAATCTATCTCTACCTTCTTCATTTTGAGAAAACACTGATATTGGCAAAAATCTGGCTTACTTTAAAATGAGCTATTGCTGGTAAGAAGGCATACTTTAAAACAATCACTGTGACCTGCACCTGTTTTTTCTTTTTAAGTTCAAATTTGAAAGCGGTTGCTTTTAAGGAGATTTGCCGACTACGACATCAACGGTCACCTGAAAATGGACCGTGAAAGCAGTGAGCTCTAAAGTACCTGTAGTCCCATTTCACGTGGAAGGACCATCTTAAATCGGCAGACCGCTCTCGCCCATCACAATTTCAAGAAAGGACAACACGGGTCATTTTCATGTCAGGAAACTGACACAAACCTGTATATTGTAGCATTTGTCCACTAAGTCAAATTCACAATTACACTTAAAAAATTAAGTATACTGAGTTGTGTCTTATTTTTCTAATAACCCCAGTGTTTAAAATGTTTCTGAAACAGAAGTGGATGGCTGCAGAGTCTAGTTCCAGATGTGAACTTTAGCGCCAAAGACAACCCTTCCTCAGAAGCAATGCTACTGATTTGACTGATTCCAGCAATTTCATTTTACAGGAGCGGACCACACTTTATGCACATAAAGAACATGAGAAAGGAAGAAAGTTTAGAAAGCTGGCAAATGCTTCCAAAGGAAAAGTTCAAGTCTATTACTGGCCCTCTTCCACAACCTTGGAGTCAAAATTTGACAACAGTGTCTGGGTACAATTTACAAACTTTGACAAACTATAAAGTTAAAACCTCCTTCTTTCGGGGGAGATAAGTAAGAGGAAGTACTTTTAAAACCTGTCGTACAAAATCCCAGCTGCCTTTTTTTTATTTTTTATAAAAGTACATTCCTTAGATTAAATCATAAAATTAAGGTGCAAGAGGTTAACAAAAATGAACTAAAGAGCTTTATTGACATCACAGTACATTTGAGAATAATTTTAGTAACATTACAGCTCAAAGAGAATGTCATTTTTTATAGTCTTATTATGCACTATTTTCTGGGGGGGGGGAAAGCAGTACAAAGAAATCCTATTAAGTAACTTGGAGCAGCATTTGAAAAAAAAATGCACCTATTTACAGATTTAAAAAAAAAAAAAAGATTCTGGTTTCACCTACACAGCCACAATGTGCCTCTATAATGAGACAAGCCCTTAAAACTCATGGAATTTTTTAAACATCACAGCACTCTTGCCACTTCATTCCTCAGCGCTTACGACGGGGAGGCGTTGCTGATCTGAAAAAGAAGGGAAAAGACAAAATTTAAAAATAAACATGTATTTTAAGCTAAAGAATCTGCAATTTAAAAATAAATACTATTATATAGGATTTCTAAAATTACTTAAGTTTATGATCATTTATCAAGTACCAAACTGAGTCTATTAGAGAGAAAGAGAGAAAGGACACTTGCAACTTTGCATAAATTCAGTCAATGTTTGGTTTTTTTTTAATCAGACAGAATACTTTAAAAAGTATACTACCTTGATCGGGACTTAGACTTGTGTTTGCGGCTTGCCTTCTTACCAGACCTTTGGGATTTCTCCAGGGATCTCGAGCGACTATGCTTAGGCTTCTTAGACTTCTTTTCCTTGCTACTTCCTGGAGAGTCAGAACTGCTCCTCCCACTAGAATCAGAGCGTGAGAGCCTCTCGCTACCTTTGGCAGCACTGGTTTTGTCACCCTGTCTGGAATCGCGCCTGACGGCCTTCACGGACACTGGCCCGCTCCTAGAAAACGCTCTTTCGCTTTCCCGCTTCCTTTTTAGCCTGTCGTCTGGACTACTGAATTTATAATCCTTCTCTTCCCTCTTTGGTCTCTCTCTCCTTTTATCCTGCTCGCGCTCCCTTTCTTTGTCTGTCTTCCTCCTCTCTCTGTCTGCGCTCCGACCCCTCTCCTGCTTCCTCTCTTGCTCTCTATCCCCCCCCTTGCGCTTGGGGCCGCCCCCACTAAGATCTCCGCGCTGAGCATCGGCTTTGCGCCGCTCTCCACTCCTGCTGCGGCTGGAACGGCTGGGTCGCCTGTCCCGCGAGCGACTTGGGCTTCTACTTCTCCGTCTCTCTCGGGAAGGACTGTGGTTCCTCCTCCTGTCCCTTTCCACGCTACTCGTACCGGGCCTCCTCCTGTCCCTGACCTTTACTCTCGCCCGACTGCTCTCCATTTTAATTCTCCGAGAGTCACTTCTACTCCTGCTGCGCCTGGTTTTGGCTGCCGGAGACCTGCTCCTGCTATGTCTTTTTTTCCTTTTCGGAGAAGACGACCTAGAAGAAGTGCGACTGCTGCCTGAGCTGGAACTGTATGAGGAACTGGAGGCGGTGCTACTAGCGCTACTCGTTCCACTATTGCTGCTGGAACTGCCGCTGCTAGAGCTCCCTGACCTGCTCCTTCCCTGCTTCTCTTTCTCTCTCTGCTCCTTTTTGAGTTCTAAACCTGGCGTGATTTCATTGGAGGTTCTCTTCTTCTCATTAACCAAATCACCACCTGCTTCTCTCGCGTCTAGTAATAATAAACTATTTTGCTCTTTGTGGGCATATTCATTCATCTCTTTTGCGACTCTTTCTGTTTGCTGCTTTTCTTCTGAAAGACAAAAATTAACAGGAAGAGTCAACCGGACAGTGAAAACAACGCCCCTAGTGCAGCACTGCTGTTCAGCTGAGACAGATGCTGCCACAGTAGCAACTCCAAGTCTCTAGTAACTGCGTCAAAATAAAAACTTACAACTTAAAAGCCAACCTACGAAAAATGTAATTTCAATACCCAGTCAAGTCAAATACAAGGAGATCTATCTGCCTTTTCTTTTCATATGAAGCGTCTGAAACCTAACATGACTTTAGACCTGTTTCCGAGCTCCCTCTGCCCGGCTCAGCAGCGCCAGCCGACAGCACGGCAGCGGGCCGCGGAGCCCGGAGCCCGGGTGCGGCACTGAGAAAGCGCTTCCCGCAGTGTCCTAGGCGCTGCCGCACGGCGCGCTTCACTGGGAGTTACCTAGGCAGCTCGTGCCATCGCGTACACTGTACAAGTAACATTTTCCAAGCAAGAAATTACTTTTCATTATTTCTCTTGGGGGTTAGGTTAAGAATTACACTCCTGTACATTATCTTATATGGAAACAATTCTAGGCTGGAAAGGAGCTCAGCAGTACACCATGTTAGTGTATGAGGCACTAGGTTCACTTCCCAGCACCCAAGAAATTGAAATAAAGAATGGCACTTCTAAAAAGTTTTTTCTATTGTCCTGACGTATGCTAGTTACAGGTTAAATACCACAGGTACAAATTATGTTTCAATAATTTTGTATTTTGCACTTCACACATTTAAATCAGTATTTTTAAAATACTTATTTTCCCTTTTGTTGCCCTTTTTAAATTGTTGTTGTAGTTATTATTGCTGTTGTTGTTAATGTCATCGTTGTTAATAGGACAGAGAGAAATGGAGCGAGATGGGGAAGACAGAGAGGGAGAGAGAAAGACACCTGCAGACCTGCTTCACCGCCTGTGAAGCGACCCCCCCCCCCCCGCAGGTGGGGAGCCGGGGGCTCAAACTGGGATCCTTACGCCAGTCCCTGCGCTTTGCGCCACCTGCGGCTTAACCCAGAGTGTGCTACCTCCAGACTCCCCACAACACATCTTCATTTTATGCAATTGTTTTGAAAATGATTTTAAGAAGCTCTAATAAAAATTAAAAATACACTTATATTGGTGCTACAGAACCTTGGTGGTGGGTGTGGAACTATATATTGTAATCTTATGATCTTGTAACCCACGTTTAATCATAAATAAAAAATAAATTTAAAACAGACACTTTTTAGGACCTGAACTGCTATTGCACCTAAGTAAACGACTCTGGGGTGTGTGTGTGGGAGAACACAGGTCCAAAAAGGATGAGAGGACCTAGTGGGGGTTGTATTGGGGACCTAGTGGGGGAAAACTGAGAAATATTATGCATGTACAAACTATTGTATTTACTGTTGAATGCAAGACATTAATCCCCCGATAAATTAAAAAAATACACACACACACACACTTGTAGTCATCAATGGATCCTAAAAGAACAAATATACAATTTCTTATAAATGACGTCTTTTCTAATTGTCACCAGGGACATTACTGATGCTCGGTGCTGGCACTAGGAATCCACAGTTCCTAGAAGCCACTTTTTCCTTTCCGTTTTACTGGACAGGACAGAGGGAAATTGAGAGGGGAGAGGGAGGTAGACAGACAAAGACAGACAGACACCTGCAGACCCACTTCACCACTCTGAAGTGTCCCCCCTGCAGGTGGGGGGTGGGGGCTCAAAACTGCGCCTTGTGCGTGGTAACGTGCATGCACCACCACCAGGCCCAAGTGATGTATTTTAAACATGCATTATTATAAATAAAACATCACGTTTTAAATACTGCAGTTAACTTTTAGTTTGACAAAACCACAAATAAACCAAAATGAGAATAATAATAATAATAAACAACTTCGTTTCCGTCACATCGTGTACTTATAATCTAGCCTTGATTCTATTCCTAGATATTAAGTTGGCTGAAAAATAAACCAAACTGGACCAAAAAGAAGTGTAAAAATAGAGAGAGATGCAGGTACCTTCCATCTGTTTATCATGCAACAGTTGCTGTTCTTTCTCTTTCCTCCAAAAGGCTTCCTGTTTTTGCCGGATTCGGTGCCGTAATTCCTCGTCATCAGTGTCAGATGACTCAGAGCCGCTGCCGCTTCTCTCGTTGTCCTCACTGTCTCCTGATCCATAGCCGCCCAGCCCACCTGTGTGCAGAAAGCCCCGTCTCTGACACGGCACCACCACTCTGCGCAGCATCAACTTTTCAAGGTCCCAGAAGAAAGCCCATTGCTTTTTTCATTGCCTTTTCTTGGAATATGCTTATTCGGGGTGGGGAGAAGTATACATTTCAATGCTTAAGGAGATCATATTTATCAGGTATTTCTCACCAGAAAGGAACTGCAGTGACTGTCTTAATTTACTGTCCATGCTAACCAACAAATCACTTAACAGGGCAGTAACAAGGCCTCACTAGAGCATAACCAATTCAACTACCTTAAACAAATTTATGATCCTCAAGTATTTCTAAAATTAATTCTTCCATTATGCAAAGTTCAGAAATTCCCAGGTAGTATACTAAGTGTTTTTTTTCCCTAAAAAAAAAAAATTAAAATACTGCAATTAATTCTCACTGGTACAGAAACGGCATGGTCCTAAAACCAGTCCCCACCCTGAAGTAAAGAAATCATCATCATAGTAACACCACATAGGCTCTGTCTCTGTTCATCTTCACCAAGATTGATCTGAAAGTGGGCAATGAAAACCTAAGCTTCTGCACCCTGGCAGCAGACCATGCAGATGGCAAATAAGGGACACGTTACTACGCTCCTGCGAGCTGAGCCCTCCTCTACGTCAAGACTCGGCTTGCTGCAGCACAATCTCAAGAGGGTGTTACGAGGCAGGAGAAGGTCAAACCTTCCCTGAAGCATGTATGCAACAATGAACTAAGTGAGCTTAATTACTGTCATGGCTAAACCATAAGCTACCGCAGCCTGTCCCAACCCAACTATGGGGTCGTCGCAGAGTCATAAAACATTTCCGTGTGAGAGAAACGTCCTGACTCTTCCCACGATCCAGTATTAATGTAGCCGCCACATGGATAATATTCCCACTGTGAAGGCTTTAGTTAAAAATAGAGGCAACTTTCTGAGAAAACAACATACCCTAGTGCCTACGTCTTATACACTGATCAGGAATAGCACAGTTTCAAAGCAGAACATGTAGGGAGACAAATCAGTGTGACTTTTCCCTTAAGCCCTCTCAGAACAAAGGAGACACTCACCGAGTCCAGTGAGGGAAGCCAGGGCACTGGACTGTGCCAGCTGTTTAGCAGGAGCTTTGTTTCACATCAACAACAGGAGCAACATGTTAACACAAATAGCCACGGTTTCACAGTCATGAGTCTACGGTATTGCTAAGCCTAATACTATTGCTGCTTTGTGGGGAGAGAAGAAACATTAAAAACACAGCATTCATTTTAAACCGGTAGCACGTCTGGCCTTGAAAAATAGTGCTTCTGATGTGGACTGCAATCGGCTTTCAAACAGAAAAAATGTTGATCAGTAGAGCTGATCATTTTAATTTCTGGGGTACAGTCAAAGTAAGCTTTCAGAAAAAATCACGGGTGGGGTGATCGCGAGAGCATCACCTGCTTACGTAAGAATTCTGACAAACTGTCGAGGCTCGGGAGCGTCATGAATCTCCTTCATTCATACAAAGAAGCTGTATGAGGAGGATCTACCAGCGCCACGGAGTCTATGAACCAACTGAACAGCACGGGGTTCCCGCAACGCACTTTACAGATAGCGCGTGTGCTCGTCTGTGTTCAGCTGAGTTGAATATAACAAAAATACGTCTATTTTTCAAATGGTGTCTTCAAATCTAACCGTTCCCAAAGAGAAACATGCAAGAAGAGAATACTCCAATATGTGCTTTTAATTCAACAAGGACAACAAAAAGTCCAAAATAGCCACCAAAATCAAAACAGCCCCCACCCGGAAAGCAAGGCCACAAGCAGCCTCAATATACCTTTCGTTGCTTTCCGATGTGCATCTTTGGCCACATAATAAATCTCTTCATCTGTGACGTCCAGCAGAATTTCAGTCAGAAGCGTTTTTGTCAGTAACATCTAAGAAATGGTATTTCACAGACAGTTTATTATTGTTACTAACAGACTTTGACATTATTTTTTTAGTTAAAAGGCAAAGACATGTAATGAGGCCGCTTGGAAGAGCTCGGCTGAGCCACTGCGCTTATTGCCGCTCTAATCAGCCGCCTCCCGACGCGGCACGTCAAGAGAGACACGTCGAGAGCCAGTGTGAGCCACTCTGCTGCAGACAGGACACAGGGAAACATGGCTGACTCTGAGCACTACACTCGCTATAGGGTTCTTGCAATCAGTCTTCAGTTGATCAAATGCAGTGACCTTGTAAGTGGGCATTTTACGTGGCCTCCACACTACAGAGTGCCACGGGACAGTGAGCAGCAGTGCACCCAGAGGAGAAGGCCATAGACCTGACCGTCTTTACCTTCTGCATCTTGTTTTTTTAATTCCCTTTTGTTGCCCTTGTTGTCTTATTCTTGTCGTCGTCATTGTTGGGATAGGACAGAGAGAAATGGAGAGAGGAGGGGAAGACAGAGAAGGGGAGAGAAAGACAGACACCTGCAGACCTGCCTCACCGCCTGTGAAGCGACTCCCTGCAGGTGGGGAGCCGGGGGCTCGAACCGGGATCCTCACACTGGTCCCTGCACTTTGCGCCCCGTGCGCTTAATCTACTGCGCTACCGCTCAACTCCCCACCTTCTCCATCGTGTTTACCTGGACTTCGCAGTAATTACTGCCCAGCAAAATTATATATTAATTTTGTAACTTGTTTACAAAATTTTGTAACTGCTTCAATGAGGTGTTACTTTTTTTAAATTTTTTTTTAATATTTATTTTATTTATTGATTCCCTTTTGTTGCCTTTGTTTTATTGTTGTAGTTATTATTGTTGTTGTCGTTGTTGGATAGGACAGAGAGAAATGGAGAGAGGGAGGGGAAGACAGAGAGGAGGAGAGAAAGACAAGACACCTGCAGACCTGCTTCACCGCCTGTGAAGCGACTCCCCTGCAGGTGGGGAGCCGGGGTTCAAACAGGGATCCTTATGCCAGTCCTTGTGCTTTGCGCCACCTGCGCTTAGCCCGCTGCGCTACAGCCCGACTCCCCGAGGTGAGTTACTTTTTAAGATAAACACTCTCTGTCATAAACATACACTCTCTCATAGCAGAGCCCTGCTCAGCTCTGGCTGAGGGCGGTGGTGGGGATTGAACCTGGGACCTCGGAGCCTCTGTCATGACAGTCTTTTCTGCATAATCACTATGCTGCCCCCACAGCCTCAATTTCAATGTCTGAGATGATGGAGGCTGGGCAGTGGCGGACCTGGTTGAGCACACACAGTGCTGTGGGTCAGGATCTGAACTCAAGATCTTCCTCACTTTTTACTTCCTCATGAAACAAAAGGGAAGCTTCATGAGTAGTGAAGCCATGGGGCAGGTACCTCTGTCTCTCACCCTCTCTACCCCCCACATTTGTCCTGTCAAATAGTAAATAAACAAATAAATAAGCAAGAAAAACCACGGCCACCAGCAGCAGTGGATTCATCAGGCATCGAACACCAATGATTACGCTGGTGGTAATAAAAAAATAAATAAAGGGAGGCGGGCGGTAGCACAGCAGGTTAAGCGCAGGTGGTGCAAAGCACAAGGACCAGCATGAGGATCCCGCCGGTTCGAGCCCCCGGCTCCCCACCTGCAGGGGAGTTGCTTCACAGGTGGTGAAGCAGGTCTGCAGGTGTCTGTCTTTCTCTCCCCGTCTTCCCCTCCTCTCTCCATTTCTCTCTGTCCTATCCAACAACTACGACAACAATAATAATAACTACAACAATAAAACAAGGGCAACAAAAGGGGATAAATAAAATAAATATAAAAAATAAATAGATAAAAATAAAACTTTTTAAAAGTAAATGTTTAAGATAACAGATCACCTAAAAATCACAAGCGAAACAGGTTTTACACACAGAAAAATTGAATATCCTACCATCTGATACTCTTTCTCCTCCTCAGTCATCTCCGGCTCACTGTGCTCTTCTTGAGGAACTGGGGACGGACTTCTGGTGACTTTTCCACTGCTTGCAGCCTCAACATTTTCTGTGTCTTCATCTTCCTCATCACTGTCCTAAAAGTAATAGTTTAGCTAGCTTATATTCATGCTTATAATGTCGATGCACTGTCTTTCGAATCCACATTAAAGTATATGAAGCAGATATATCAAAAGAAAGTTTCTCTCTAACCCTGTATTTTCACTGCAGATGTCATCTGGACCATCTCTACATGTGTGGCACGGAGGCTCTGTACTTATGCATCTGGTCTCACTGCATTCCTTCTTTTTATTCAGACGGAAAGACAGCAAGGAGACGCACCATGGCACTGGAGCCTCTCAAGTGGTGCCGAGATGCAAGCCTGGGCCGCGCGTGTGTCAAGACAGGGAGGGTCCTACCTGGGGCTGCCTCCCAGGCCCTATACCTCTCATCTGCTATTTCCAGCGGGGCCTGAAAGGCAGCCTGGAATCATGCAACAGATTGTGACAACCACTACGGACAGCATCTCCCTACCTGAGACAGGGACAGAGTGGTTTTGCACTGCCCCACCCCACAGACCTCTACTAGACTTCTCTGTCTGTTTCTGTTGTGGCCGTGTCTGTATAATCCTATGGCCTCTGTGAGCCGCCCGACCGTCTACCGACCGTCTACCTTCTTGGCGTAGCTTGGGAGGCGGCGCAGTGCCTGCAGTGTTAGAATTTCAAGCATGAGGTCAAGACTTCAGGCCACATGCCAGAGTGAAGCTTTGGTAATGAAGACTTTGGGGGGGATGGAGGGGAAAACCTCGCCCCTTAGTCTGTGTTCCAGTTGGTCTTCTCTTTCTGACCCTCGGCGGTATAGCTCCGCCTCTCTTGGGTCAACTTCTTCCTTTTCCTTTAGGCGGAGTGAGGAGGAGAGGCGGGCACATCACAGCAGCAGAGCACCTCCCGGTACCAGGACCCAGAGCTGGGACAAGTGCACGGCAGGGACGCACCCTACTGTCTGCGCCATCTTTCAGATTCCTGCATAGTCACTTTCCCTTTATATTTGTTTTCCCTTTTTTAAAAAAATATTTATTTATTCCCTTTTTGTTGCCCTTGTTTTATTGTTGTAGTTATTATTGTTGTCGTCGTCGTTGGATAGGAAGAAAGAAATGACAGACACCTGCAGACCTGCTTCACCGCCTGTGAAGCGACTCCCCTGCAGGTGGGGAACCAGGGGCTCGAACCGGGATCCTTACACCGGTCCTTGTGCTTCACGCCACGTGTGCTTAACACCCGCTGCGCTAGCCCCCGATCCCCCACTTTTTTTAAAAGACCTATCTATGAATAGGAGATAAAGAGAACCAAAGGGTCACTTTGAGAGAAACATAGAATGCTGCGGATCAAACTCGGGGCCTCGTCCTATCCACTATACCACCTCCCAAGACACTACAGTCACTCTTGAAGACGCCAGAAATAAAACGGAAAGTGGTTATCTAAACACTACTATAGAAAGGCTACTTTAACTAGAGGAAGAACACACAGCAAAGTCAACGGCATTTGAGAAGAGATGGAGGACAACCTTCAAAGTATATTCTTGATACTAAAAACATCTACTCTGGGGATCCACTGAGTAAGGACTGGATGGCAGCCTCTTTCCTGACTGAAGTTCACAAGTCCCAGGTTCCATGCCTGGCACCATCATATGCAGAGCTAAGCAGTGTTTTGATTAAATAAATAAAAAAAAAAAGGGTGTGTGTGTGTGTGTGTGTGTGTGTGTGTGTGTGTGTGCAACCAGACAGTTTACTTAGTGTATCTGCTTTGCCATACATAAAGCCCAGTTTCAAACCCAAGCCCTTATCTACCTATCTATCTAAAGCTGAGAGTGGTGAAGTCCCAGTGATGGTGGTGATAGTGGAAAAAGAAGAGGAAGAAGAAAGAAAAACACTATTTAGGGTAAAGCAGTGAGTCTGTAACATTCAGAACAATAGTTTGCTGTTGGATGGTACTTTCTGCAAAGAAAATCAATACCTGCTAAAACCTATTACTTTGCTGTTCTTTACTCCTAAAGCAGAAGGTGGTCTTGGCAGAAAGCCCTCTTTGCCTTCTTGACCGAGTAACATTCAGTGAATGACCTGACCTGCTGTCTCGTCAGCTAGGAGCACATGACAGTGAAGCTGAAAAACTGCTAAGTCATTCAATCATCTGCCTGACAAAAGATTTAAAACCTAAAAAGAAGAAGGTGTTATTACGCCACTAGATGTTTAAATGTTCCAAAAGAGCAGATTTCTTTCACTGTCTTATCATCTCTAGGGGTTTAGAGAGGGATACAGACTGGCCAATGTCAAGGCCTGTAACCATCCTGCAGTGCTCTACGGACTCAGCACACCTTTTTTCCTTTCATACCGTCAGTGACGCACACACAAAAACATAGTTCTTGACAAAGAAGTTCAGGACAACGACACCACTTCTTTCTTACGGCTAAAACAGTCCAATCAATTTTAGACAGTAAGTGCATGGAGGTTCCTGTCACGTGATTCAACTTACAAATTTACTCCTCTGAGGCAAACGAGGGCCGTCACCTCCTTCAGCATCATCGGCGGCCTTCTTTTCTTTCTTGGACAACTGTGAACGCTGTTGTTCCATTCTTTCTTTCTCCAACTTCTTCTGTTTTTCACGTTCCATTTTTTCAAGGCCTTCTCGAATCCAAGCTGGAAGAGTTCTGCGTTTCACCGCGTCTGGTTTGCGTATGAAAAAGATTGATGATTCAACTAAGTTAGGATCGTAACGAATGCATGAGTTCCTAACTCTTCAATTTCTATAAATTTTGTGACTTAAACATTTTAAAACCAGAATTTTTGTGTTGAGTGCTTGTAACAAATACCATCATTCTTCAGCAAGACAGTAGTAAAAATAACCCATGAAACATTAGCTGTTCTTGTGAAACTTCTACTTGTTTTTACTGTCACCAGGGTTACTGCTGGGATTGGGAGCCTGTACAACATACTCACAGCACTCCCAGGGCCATTTTCTCCTTCTCTTCTTCTGTTTTTGATAGGACAGAGAGAAACTGAGAGAGGTGGGGGAGACAAGAGGGAAAGGGGAGAAGGGGGGGAGGGGGAGAAGGAGAGAGGGAGAGAGACCGACCAACCTGCAGCCCTGCTTCAATGCTCTTGAAACCCCCCCCCCCCCAGGTGGGGTCAGGGGCAGAGAGACACCTGCAGCCCTGCTTCACCACTCACAAAGCTTTCCCCCTGCAGGTGGGGACAGGGGCTTGAACTCAAGTCCTTGTGCACTGTAATGTGTGCACTTAACCAAGTGTACCACTGCCTGGCCCCCAAAAGTTTATCTCTAATAAAAAAACAAACAAAAAAACCAATTCCCAACACAAGAGGCAGTATTTAGAACACTTTCAGACAGTAAGATAGTTCTTTTCCACACCAGGTAACATGTTAATTATGGCCTACGTAAACAAATAGCTACCGATTTGTGGCGGTTCTTGCTTTACAGGAAGCGTGATAGGTGAACGCTGCCGATCCCTGAAGGTTGACGGCCTTTCTCTCCGATTCTGGGGAGGGGCTGGAGGTCCTGGAGGTCCTGGTTGCCAATAGGGAGGATGAAATCCACCTTGCGGTGGACCAAAAGCAGCCCCATGCTGAAAGAGTATTGCATTTTATTTTTCTTCACATTATGGATAGATCATACTCTCTGGGACACACGTGTGTTATGAACTGGGACAGTAGAAATCCAAGTGTGCAGCAAGTCCAAGGATCCATGGCTCTAGTATTTCTGGAGACCCAAGGACCCAGGCTTGCTTTCTTAAAAACAAAACAACAACAACAACAAAAAAACCACCTTCCCGCCAGTACAAATAGCCATCTAAAATCCAACTGACACACAATGATTTCAAGAATGTAGAAAAGATAGGAATTCATTCATTCATTCTGAATCTACTTATAGACTAATCACATCAGGTAAATGTCCATTTTCCTCTAGCCAGAAATAAAGGAACAGAAAACTTTTATACTTCTTATGAACTCAGTTGTTTGACAATTTCCCAAGACTCGTTATGCAGAGATGAAAGTGAACTGAATCACTGAAATAGCTTGTCATTTCAGAGGCATTATTATTACATGTCATATTCCATGCCAGCATGGGACTTACACACAAGTGGAGCATAAATCAAAGCTGCCCGTCACCACATTTGCTCGAAAGCAAAGCCTGACCTGCCTGTACACCAGGCATGAGTCTGCAATGTCGAAGAGGACCACCGTTTCAAAGTGGACACTAACCACACTTCTGCTCGTTACCCAAAGAATTCATGGGATAACGGATGTTCTTTTCAGCATCTTACATGCTGATAGTGCAGTTTACAAGGTAACAAGTGCCGCCAGTCACTGACTTCAAGACGACAGCTAGCACTGTAATTTCAGACCCCATATAATGACACTTCCCCACGGAGTCCTGCGTCCCGAGGGACGAGGCAGATGCAACAGAGGCAATTATGCCGATTCCACTAGTATGTCATGTCATGTGAGAATGGGAAGTCAGCGCTAGGAGGGAAGCTGCACGAGAAGACCTGCATTTATAGAAAGGTAGTCTGGGTTCTTTATAATGACTTTACTCAAGCCTTAGCTACAGCAACCTAGTATTGATTAAAGTTTGTAACTCCCAAGTATTCTCTGAAACTTATTTAAACATCACTTGAAATTAAAATCAGAAAATAAGACATGCTATATTATTGCACTTACAGTTTTCATTTTATCCAAATTTTCCCTAATGGTCCTTTACAACATTTTCCTAAGCAAATAAGAAGTCAGAAAATAAAAACCTAATGATTTGAATACTACAAACACCAGTAACTTTTCTGAGACATGCGTGCTCTTATCTGTACAAGTTTGGAAAGTGAAATTCATGTTAGGTACGCCTTATGAGACAATTCCAAAGAAAGGATTACGTGCACAACTACAATATTTAAAGCAACAAAATATCTTTCACCTGATAGTCAAACTGGTTCACTGGCCCCACTGCAAAATTATCGGGTGGTCCACCAAAGCTGTGATTGTTCTGGTTAAATATATGCCTGTTGTCAGGGGCAAACTCCCCACTGTCCTGACTGTTGCTGTCTTCGGAAGGAGGAACAATGTCCATTGGGCCTGGTGTTGGTGGCATCCATGGCTGATCTGGAGGGGGGTGTGGGGGCTGCTGGTGCATTCCCCATTCTATTGAGGATTCAGGCATAAAAACATTCAGCAGGGGGTTATAACAAAATCAACACAAATTCTTAAGATCTCAAGAAAGCTAGAATTTTTTTTTCAGTAAAATAATAAAAAAAAAAAATTATGACTTCTTGGTCAAATACCTCTTATAAAGCTTTCAAAAACAATGGACTAATGTAATAACTACTAGTGAGCTAATTACAACTCACCCATACCCTAAACAAATGGAAACCAGATACTCAAAGTTATTTTCAACAAATGTCACAAAATCTGAAACATTTTTCTTGAATTCTTCTACTGCTGTTCAGTAACACCGTAAAAATAACTGCCTGAGGTTTATGTAAATTCTTCCTTCCACAAACACATTTATCCTCACAACATCCCTGTGAGGTAGGGAGATATCATTGCTCTTGCCAATTTCAAGTCACAAAGAAAGCCAGTATAATAAAAGTGGGGGTTGGGATGTCAGGTTGAATCATTTATAACCTTGAACTTTTCAAATAATTTTCAAACTTGGGGAATATGGGTCACTTCAAGAAAGCTAGATATAAACCATCTCACAGTATCAAAGTTGAGAACACTCACTGTCCTTTTAAAGTGACGTTAAATAGTATCAATTCCAGTTTTCCACTGTCATTGAGGAACTTTTAGTAATAACAGCAAAAGGGGGCTTGACTTCATCATTAGCACACTCAGGTGTCAGATCTAGAAGAAATATAAGATTTCTCTATAATTTGAAGTGATTTTGAAAAATAATAATGCATGTCATGGAAAGCGGAGTTAGAATCAATTTACGTAACATTGTGAAGTAAAAAAGAAAACAAATGAACAGACAAAAAGTAAAACGCGTTAAAAACGTGGAAGATCTTTGTTACTGGGGAAAAAAAAACGGGAGGAGGAAGATGGGTAGATGGTCAGGGCAGAGCACATGTGAGACTAGCCTGTGACATAGTGACACGATTTTTCTCTAGAGGCTAGACATATTTTGCTTTGCCAGTGCCGCCTCTGAAAAGGCCAGAGGTCGCACCAGAGACAAAGAATGCTTTCCTGCCTACTTGCCAAAGTGTGGTTTCCAGTGTTCCCGGCCCTGTCAGCCTAGGAATGAAGAACCAAGAGGAAGAACCAAGCTGAGTGGCACAGTGCTGGCAGACTGAGTACAGAATCACTTTAACCACACAAATTCACAGTCAAATCTAACTGAAAACGCCTATTCTGTAAAGAACATTAAGTGCAAGAAGTCTTAAGATTAGGCAGATTTAACTACTTGATTTTAACTATCTTTTAAAGTCCTAAAGTTTAGAAAACATACAACAAACCTGGTTGCCACATTCTGTTAAAGTTTGAATCCCCTTGAAAATTCCCATGACTGTTTGGGCCAGATTCCATTGCAGACGCGTCCTGTCCGTTGGGCATCATTCCCGGCGGGTGCTCTACAATGCTCTGCTGTCCTGAAGCTTCTCTTTGAGCAATCCAAGCTTGAGCCAATGCAGCCCAGTCAATCTGGCCTAACGTGATTCAACATAGCAGAATTTAGCCTTCGGAACACGTCGGAGCTAGAAGAATAGTGCCTCTATGGAAAATGACCGTCTTGTAAGTCTTTATTAGATTTACAACATTTCAGAATACTATAGTTGGAAGTACGCTTAGGAAATAATCCATATTCTGGTTAGAAAATTATCTTAAAAAAATATGTAACAATTCCATAAAAATAACTTGTAAATTTATCATGGGCTGGGGAGACAGCGTAATGGTCATGCAGAAGGACTGTCGTGCTGAGGCTCTGAGGTCCAAGACTCAATCCCCAGCACCAGCATAAGCCAGAGCTGAGCAGTGCACTGGTCGGGGTCTCTCCCTCCCTCCCTGCACTCACTAAAATAAATAAAATGCTGGGGAGGAAAAAAGAGAGAATGAAATAAAGAAATCAATTTATCCTCTTGGGGCCTGCAAGGTGGCGCAGAGAATAAATGCTGGAACCTCAGCATTAGCTACTGAGTTCGATCCATGGCTATGCAAACGCCAGTGTGATGCTGTGTCTCTCTTCTCCTTCAAATTACGTCGCTCATCCCTTACCTTAGATTGTTTTTTAAAAGCTCTCCCTTAAAAAAAAAAAGGGGGGGAGTCGGGCTGTAGCACAACGGGTTAAGCGCAGGTGGCACAAAGCGCAAGGACCGGCATAAGGATCCCGGTTCGAGCCCCCGGCTCCCCACCTGCAGGGGAGTCGCTTCACAGGCGGTGAAGCAGGTCTGCAGGTGTCTGTCTTTCTCTCCTCCTCTCTGTCTTCCCCTCCTCTCTCCATTTCTCTCTGTCCTATCCAACAATGACAACAACAATAATAACTACAACAATAAAACAACAAGGGCAACAAAGGGAATAAATAAATAAAATAAAATTTAAAAAAAGGTTCAGAAGCCAGTTCAGCAAGCACTGTGTGGGGCTCTGGACTGGACCCCGCACCAAGTGGGAGCGCCTGGGCAGCACCAAAGCAGGCCAGTGGGTGGTGACCATCTCGCTCTCGGGCAGCCTCGCTAAGACAAGGGCTAGGAGCCCACTGAGTGAGTGGCGCCACATTTACCCAAGGGCTTCAGTCCCTTTCTCAAAGCTACATTAAACAAACAAATAAATAAATAAGGATCGCAAAGCCTTCTTTATTTCTTAACCACTCACTTTTTCCTTAAGACAGCGTACTACTCAGGCTGACCTGAGGATAGCTAGCCACTGGTTCTGCAGTCATCCCCTCTAGGCAAAGTCATTCACCATTTAAGCTTCACAGTCCTCCCCCCGTCTAAAAGGCTCTCCTTTCCTTGTCAAATGTCTATACTTAACATTTTAAGATTTAATAGTAGTAAAGAAAGCAAAGAATAAGTAGAGTATTTTACACATCTATTTAGTAAAACAAACTAGATTATCCCATATGTTAGGTGGTAATACAAATTAGCAAAACCCCTATCAAGTTCAACCGGCCAGTGTGCATCTGAAACTGCTCACAGTAATGGGCAGCTGTGTTGCAACATATCAAGTTCTTGAATTTTCTCCTAAGAAAATAACTGGGTAAGTGATTAATGACACACACACACACACACACACACACACACACGATAGACGTGTCTAACTATGGTAATTACTTCAAATGTAAGAGAGAGAGAGAGAGGGCGAAAAAAGAAAAAGGAAAAGCCTACAATCATCCAAAATAGATTTGTTACGGAATTTTAAAACTGAACGCCATGTAACTACTCAAAAAAAAAATCAGGTCAACACAAAAGGGAATGAGTCACAGAGATGACACAAACTGGCCATGTTAACTGCTGGCTGAGCAGTGCACAGGACTCCCTGGATGCTTTCCCACTTACGTTTGACACAGTCCATCAAAAAGGTCATTTGAATAACATTTTAAATGGAACGAGTGACTGTCAGCTGGCCACGGCTGCGCCACAGAGCTGTGACCTTTAGGGCCAGGAGACCGCACAGCAGCTCAAGCACAGCACTTGCAGGACTCAGGACCTGGGTTCGGTCCCTAGACTACACACACCAGAGCAGTGCTCTGGTCTCCCTCTCGTGAAATAAATCTTAAAAATTTTTTAAAAAAAAATTAACGATTTAAGAGAAGCATGCTTTACTGAAGACTTCCCAGGGCCAGGCAGCGGCACGCCTTGTCCAGCACACGTCACCATGCACAGGACCTGGCCGGGTCAAGACCCAGGTGCCCACCTGCAGGAGGGAAGCTGCACAAGTGGGTGAAGCCACGGTGCTGGTCTTTCTCTCTGCCCCCCTCTCCTCTCAATTTCTATGTCTCTAACCAGTAAATCAAATCACACACCCCCCCTTTTTTAAAGAAAAAGCTTAAAGTCTTTCCTTCTCGAGGAAAACGTATAATAAGCCAGTGTTCATTCCACCCTTGGAAGAAGTCTGCCAGGGAAACCCAGTCCCTGATGTGTAAGCTATGGCGAGACTATTTATGAGGAAGGGCTACATTCTAATACTCTGAAGCCCGGATCATAAGGGATCCATCAAGCCGCCCCGAACCCATCTCCTTCAACCCCATCTCCGTGCGGCTGCCCTCCCCTACCTTCCGCGTTCAGCGTTTCCTTACTTGGGTCCTGTTGGTGCTGGAATGACTGCATCCACTGCTGTTGGTTCAAGGGCCACTGCTGCCAAGGCTGTCCTCCTTGATCCCACATCCTGACTTTTAAATATATTTGATTTTCTATCTTTAATAAAATAAACATAGTTTAAAAATGAGAGTTCTTTAAATTTAAAAGCTCACACATCAGATGTTATTATATGATGCTATAAGTACGTGATCAGGGCCGTACAATTCTGGGCAACAGGCTCTTGGAATTTTTAAGTTGGCAGGAAAGAGCAGAAAGTGCCATGTTACTGTTGGTAGTTCAATGGCAAGCACTGTTCTCATTCAATTTAGCTCAAAAAGAGAGAGAAAAACCTCACCTTCACCAATGTGTCTCTAGAAATGAATTATTTTGAAAGTTTTACAAAAAGCAAAACAAAAAACCAAAAAGGTCAATTTCCCACCGCCACCCCCTTCCCAAGACTTCTGGAAGAAAATCATCAAGTAACTTCAAATGATAATGGAAATTCTGTCTGAAAGAGCTAAAACTGGCAAACCTCACAAAATAAAACAATTCAGATAGTCTTAGAAGAAAAGGCAATGGAAAGCAGATATTTAAAGATCAAGCTCCTAGGTGTCTCCTCACGAGGCATATCTTATGTCTCTCGAATCTTTTATATTTAATAAAAAAAACGTTTAACTACCAATACATGCCAATGGACATCTCAGAGCCCAACTCCAGTGTGAAGTGACAGGGAAGAGAAATAAAGTAAACAGTAAAAGACGGACCAGTCAGACACATTAGCAGATGAGACACTCTACAAAAGCAACTGTTACAGGGCAAAGCGAGGGCCTGCTAACAACCACCAGTAGATCACACACTAGATCACACACTAGATCACACACTAGATCACACCCGTCTATTTTCCTGTCAATTAGAAATAAAAAAGAAATCTTGACATTTTCTTGAAGGGGCATAATGTTATGTAAGGTTTCCATGCCTGAGGCTCTGCGGTTCCAGGTTCAATCCCCAGCGCCACCACAAGCCAGTTAAGCATTAAAACAGATAAAGTATCTTTTTAAGTTGGCTTGGAACAGTGAAGCCCCAGCAACAACCAAAGAAAGAGTTAGAATAGATGGAGAATCTTTTTAGAGACAATCCCCTGAGCCTAATGTCCTGGAGACAACCCTAGTATGCCACTGAGGTGCTGGGCTCCTTTCTCTCAAGAGAAGCGGGGAGGAGGGGCCTCAGAAGGTGGCCATCCACATGCCGTCAGGAGGTGCCCGGTTCAGTCCCCGCCAAATGTCTTGTAGCAAAATGGTGCTCTGACCTGCCTCTCCAGCTCATGAAATTCTCTTTCACGTGTAATAAAAATGTTTAAAAAAAGAAAAATGAGGGGGTCGGGCGGTGGCGCAGCGGGTTAAGCGCAGGTGGCGCAAAGCACAAGGACCGGCATAAGGATCCCGGTTCGAGCCCCCGGCTCCCCACCTGCAGGGGAGTCGCTTCCCAGGCGGTGAAGCAGGTCTGCAGGTGTCTGTCTTTCTCTCCCCCTCTCTGTCTTCCCCTCCTCTCTCCATTTCTCTCTGTCCTATCCAACAATGACAACATCAATAACAATAATAACTACAACAACAATGAAAAACAACAAGGACAACAAAAGAGAAAATAAATAAATAAAATATAAAAAAATTAAAAAAAAAAGAAAAGAAAAAAGAGGGAGTCAGGTGGTAGTGCAGTGTGTTAAGCTCACATGCCACAAAGCCCAAGGTCCTAGTTCAAGCCCTGCAGGGGCGTCGCTTCCCAGGCGGTGAAGCAGGTCTGCAGGTGTCTGTCTTTCTCTCCCCCTCTCTGTCTTCCCCTCCTCTCTCCATTTCTCTCTGTGCTATCCAACAACGACGACATCAATAATAACAACAATAGTAACCATAACAACGATAAAACAACCAGGGCAACAAAAGGGGGAAAATGGCCTCCAGGAGCAGTGGATTTATGGTGCAGACACTGAGCCCCAGCGATAACCCTGGAAGCGAAAGAAAGAGCAAGCGAGCGAGCCTAGGTCACACGTTTCAAGCAGTGTGTGCCTCTTCATCTTTGTGAGCTCGCGCCAAGCATATAGCAGGCATATAATAAATATTTACTAGCAATGCTTCCAGACACATTCTTTCCTAAAAACAAGATAAAAGTAACCTCAAGTATTGCCAGCTCACAAAGCAGGAGAACGAAATTAAAGGAAAGGCAGATAAGCAGCGCCCAGCTCAAGTAAGAGAAGCCGGAGAGCAGCGAGTGTCAGGAGTGTCAGGCCCAGGGAGGCTCTGAGCGCTAGAGCGGCCGGCCGGTCACACACCACAGGCCGGAGCGGAGCGAGCTGAGCGCCCTGGGAAGACCCTGGAGCTGCTAGGCGGCTGCCCCAGCCTGTACTGCTTTCTTGCTACAGCTGCCCAGTGGCAGAGCCCGACTGGCAGAGCTCAACTGACACTCTGTCTCTCGTCACCCTGACCGCAGGCTCACGTGTGTCAGTGTCAGTTACCCACAGTCAACCGCAGTCAAAAATCCTGCGCAGGGACCATACGCTGTTCGCAGCCCACGCTCCCGAGTCACTCCCGCAGGCCGTCCTTCCCGTCCTGCCCCATCTTCTCTGGTGCCCAGCCCGTGAGCGCCGCTTTCCCTGAGTGTGCCCACGACAGTCCGCTCGCTCGGGGCTCACTCTGTGGGCCCTGCGACAGACAGCGGGTACGGGTACCCATCAGCACTGTGTACCCGCCTCCCAGGTCCCCGGCGTCACCTCTGTGGTCTGTAGCACAGGGCAAAGCAGGCGCTAGGCGGCACCCACCAAAGGCACCGTTCCTCTGCCTCCATGGCTCCCTCGCCCGTGTCTGGCTTTTTCACCCACACCCTGAAAGTTGTGTGTTCACTCTTGATGGGTAACATCACTTAAAAAGTCAATTAACAGTTAACAAATAAAGAAGAAACACCAAAATAGTGATTTTGACTGACCTCAGATTGACTTTCTGCTTAAACTTAAGGTTGATTCAGACTACGACTTGGAAGCATCACTTATGCCCTGAAAAATAACAAAATAAATGTTTGTTCTTCTATTATGAAGTTATTAGAAGAAAAATACCAGAGATGCAATATAAAAGTCTGATTACCTCCAAATTAACCTGAAGTATTACGTTAAGATTATGAGAAACTATTTACCATTCTAAAGTGAAACAGATACATCAGAAATGACAATGCAAAACTATTTAAAGATCTCTTATGCTTTCAAACTATCTTTACTTGAACAATTCACCAACAACGACAGATAATTTGGGGCTTATCACACATGCTAAGGAAAAAGAAGCAACAAGTCTTTGAAAAGATTTAATTCACCTTCTATTAAGTGGTACAAATACGGCAAACAGATGCATTAATTCATATTTTTTCTATGGAACTTCAGGGTTAAAATTAAACACTAGCAAGTTACCAAACAAACAGCTTCATCTTGTCCCCAATAGATCAGAGCTTTTTACAATTAGGAGGAAAACCATTTTATTCATCTCTGATAAGGCACACACATAAGGTAGCTTCCTACAGATGTAAGCACTGAAAGCCAAAGCCAGCCAGTGGTCTGCAGTCTCCCAACAGCCCCTGGGGTCCCGCCCCACAAGGCGTCCCGCCCCACCAGGGTTCTGCACGTCAATTCCACTGCTCCCGGCAGCCGTTTCTTTGTTTTTTTTTTTTTTAATTTTGATACAGCAGCGTGAGATTGAGAGAAGGGGAGATAGAAAGGGAGAGAGAGCTGCAGCCAGCCCCGCTGCCCCACCCTGATGATGGCCCTGCAGGTGGCAGTGAGGCGAGGCGGGAGCCCAGGTCTTCACATGAGTGTTGGTGTGCTCACCTGGCGCCTCTCTCCTTCTCACTTTCTTTGATTTAACAGGACAAAGAAAAAGTGGGGGGGAGGGAGATAGAAGAGAGAATGAAAGACACCGGCAGCCAGCAGCGCCCGCCCCGCCCCGCAGAGGGAAGCTGCTGGCCTGGCAAGTGAGGCAGACCCAGCCCGGCAGGAGGCGGAGTTCTGTCCTGTGCCCCCTCTTCAGCCTCAGCGGAGCTCTGGGTGGGTCTCACTGCTCACAGTTCCCAGACAGAAAGACGTGGTACAGGAAGCATGGCTCGGCTGCCTGCAGCCCAGAGGCCCAGCCAAGGCCGTGCTCAGAACAGCAGCCCAGCACCTAGTCAGCGCGCTCCCGCCATGACTCCTTACCGCCATCTGCAATGCTCAGACTTGACTTTTCTAGAAATCACCTAGTCAGCGCGCTCTGGCCATGGCTCCTTACCGCCATCTGCAATGCTCAGACTTGGCTTTTCTAGAAATCACCTAGTCAGCGCGCTCCGGCCATGACTCCTTACCGCCATCTGCAATGCTCAGACTTGACTTTTCTAGAAATCACCTAGTCAGCGTGCTCCGGCCATGACTCCTTACCGCCATCTGCAATGCTCAGACTTGACTTTTCTAGAAATCACCTAGTCAGCGCGCTCCGGCCATGACTCCTTACCGCCATCTGCAATGCTCAGACTTGACTTTTCTAGAAATCACCTAGTCAGCGCGCTCCCGCCATGACTCCTTACCGCCATCTGCAATGCTCAGACTTGACTTTTCTAGAAATCACCTAGTCAGCGAGCTCCCGCCATGACTCCTTACCGCCATCTGCAATGCTCAGACTTGGCTTTTCTAGAAATCACCTTGTCAGCGCGCTCCAGCCATGACTCCTTACCGCCATCTGCAATGCTCAGACTTGACTTTTCTCTAAATCACCTAGTCAGCGTGCTCCCGCCATGGCTCCTTACCGCCATCTGCAATGCTCAGACTTGACTTTTCTAGAAATCACCTAGTCAGCGTGCTCCCGCCATGACTCCTTACCGCCATCTGCAATGCTCAGACTTGACTTTTCTCTAAATCACCTAGTCAGCGTGCTCCCGCCATGACTCCTTACCGCCATCTGCAATGCTCAGACTTGGCTTTTCTAGAAATCACCTAGTCAGCGCGCTCCGGCCATGACTCCTTACCGCCATCTGCAATGCTCAGACTTGACTTTTCTCTAAATCACCTAGTCAGCGTGCTCCCGCCATGACTCCTTACCGCCATCTGCAATGCTCAGACTTGACTTTTCTAGAAATCACCTAGTCAGCGCGCTCCCGCCATGACTCCTTACCGCCATCTGCAATGCTCAGACTTGACTTTTCTCTAAATCACCTAGTCAGCGTGCTCCCGCCATGACTCCTTACCGCCATCTGCAATGCTCAGACTTGACTTTTCTAGAAATCACCTAGTCAGCGCGCTCTGGCCATGGCTCCTTACCGCCATCTGCAATGCTCAGACTTGGCTTTTCTAGAAATCACCTAGTCAGCGCGCTCCGGCCATGACTCCTTACCGCCATCTGCAATGCTCAGACTTGACTTTTCTAGAAATCACCTAGTCAGCGCGCTCCGGCCATGACTCCTTACCGCCATCTGCAATGCTCAGACTTGACTTTTCTAGAAATCACCTAGTCAGCGCGCTCCCGCCATGACTCCTTACCGCCATCTGCAATGCTCAGACTTGACTTTTCTAGAAATCACCTAGTCAGCGCGCTCCCGCCATGACTCCTTACCGCCATCTGCAATGCTCAGACTTGGCTTTTCTAGAAATCACCTTGTCAGCGCGCTCCAGCCATGACTCCTTACCGCCATCTGCAATGCTCAGACTTGACTTTTCTCTAAATCACCTAGTCAGCGTGCTCCCGCCATGGCTCCTTACCGCCATCTGCAATGCTCAGACTTGACTTTTCTAGAAATCACCTAGTCAGCGTGCTCCCGCCATGACTCCTTACCGCCATCTGCAATGCTCAGACTTGACTTTTCTAGAAATCACCTAGTCAGCGTGCTCCCACCATGACTCCTTACCGCCATCTGCAATGCTCAGACTTGACTTTTCTCTAAATCACCTAGTCAGCGTGCTCCGGCCATGACTCCTTACCGCCATCTGCAATGCTCAGACTTGACTTTTCTAGAAATCACCTAGTCAGCGCGCTCCCGCCATGACTCCTTACCGCCATCTGCAATGCTCAGACTTGGCTTTTCTAAAATCACCTAGTCAGCGTGCTCCCGCCATGACTCCTTACCGCCATCTGCAATATTCAGACTTGACTTTTCTCTAAATCACCTAGTCAGCGTGCTCCGGCCATGACTCCTTACCGCCATCTGCAATGCTCAGACTTGACTTTTCTAGAAATCACCTAGTCAGCGCGCTCTGGCCATGACTCCTTACCGCCATCTGCAATGCTCAGACTTGACTTTTCTAGAAATCACCTTGTCAGCGTGCTCCGGCCATGACTCCTTACCGCCATCTGCAATGCTCAGACTTGACTTTTCTAGAAATCACCTTGTCAGCGCGCTCCGGCCATGACTCCTTACCGCCATCTGCAATGCTCAGACTTGAATTTTCTAGAAATCACCTAGTCAGCGCGCTCCGGCCATGACTCCTTACCGCCATCTGCAATGCTCAGACTTGACTTTTCTAGAAATCACCTAGTCAGCGTGCTCCGGCCATGATTCCTTACCGCCATCTGCAATGCTCAGACTTGACTTTTCTAGAAATCACCTAGTCAGCGTGCTCCGGCCATGACTCCTTATCGCCATCTGCAATGCTCAGACTTGACTTTTCTCTAAATCACCTAGTCAGCGTGCTCCCGCCATGACTCCTTACCGCCATCTGCAATGCTCAGACTTGACTTTTCTAGAAATCACCTAGTCAGTGTGCTCCGGCCATGACTCCTTACCGCCATCTGCAATGCTCAGACTTGACTTTTCTCTAAATCACCTAGTCAGCGTGCTCCCGCCATGACTCCTTACCGCCATCTGCAATACTCAGACTTGACTTTTCTAGAAATCACCTAGTCATCGTGCTCCGGCCATGACTCCTTACCGCCATCTGCAATGCTCTGACTTGACTTTTCTAAAATCACCTAGTCAGGGTGCTCCCGCCATGACTCCTTACCGCCATCTGCAATGCTCAGACTTGATTTTTCTAGAAATCACCTAGTCAGCGCGCTCCGGCCATGACTCCTTACCGCCATCTGCAATACTCAGACCTGACTTTTCTAGAAATCACTACGAAGTGCTGATTTTTCTTATTCGTGTCTGGTGGTTGGCTGTACTCTCAATTCTCTGTTCCTAACTTGCCACAGACTTCACATACCTACATGCACACTCATCACAAGTCACGTGAGCGCAGCGGATTACCCACTCTGCACTGCTTAGCTTTCATCTACAAAGAGGAGCAACAGGACGGGAAGACAGCGCGGGCACCACTGCCTGAGGACCAGGTGCACCCGCCCTCCCTCCCCCCCTTCCCCTTCATCTAGAAAAGAGGGAGGAAGGGAGAAGAAAGAAAGAGAAGAGAGAACACCAGCGAAGCCCTGCCAGAAAAAGGATAGGGAAGGGGGGCAGGCAGTGGCGCACCTGGTCCAGCACACAAGTCACAGCACAAGGGACCCGGGTGCGAGGCCCCTGTCCCCACCTGCAGGGGAAGCTTTGAGTGGTGAAGAAGGGCTGCAGGCGTCTCCCTTTCATTATTTGATTGTTGCTGCTGGGCCCTTAATGCTCTCAGTTGACTTGTTCAGACAGACAGACACAGACGGACTGAGGGAAAGACCTCAGCATCAGATCTCCCCGAAATGTGGAAGCCTGGCTCAAACCCGGGTGGTGTGCACAGCCAAGCAGGCACGCTAATGAAATGAGTCATTCTGCCAGGCCGAAAGCAATCATTCCTATTCAATCTCATTTTCTTTCTTCCTTTTTTTTTTTTTCTTTTAGTATTTGGGACCTGAAAAAATAAATTTCTAAATAAGTTATCTAGAAGTAATCTACAACTGACCCAGAATTCACTGTTGATCTCGCGAACTCCCACCTACTTCTCAGTCACTGTAGGTATGTATACACGTGGCTTCTAACTTCCTGTATACAAAGACGCTTGCGCCTAGAGCCGCTTTTCTGCCCATTAAAAACTGGTCTGGGGAGTTGGGCGGTAGTGCAGCAGGTTAAGCACACGTGGCGCAAAGCGCGGCTTTAAGAATCCCAGTTCAAGCCCCCAGCTCCCCAGCTGCAGGGGAGTCGCTTCACAAGTGGTGAAGCAGGTCTGCTGGTGTCTGTCTTCCTCTCCCCCCGTTTTCCCCTCCTCTCTCTATTTCTCTCTGTCCTATCAACAACAATAATATCTATAACAACAACAATAATAACTAGAACAATAAAACAACAAGGGCAACAAAAGGGAATAAATAAATATTAAAAAAAAAAAAACTGGGCTGAAGTGGGCCGGGCAGCGGCTGAGCCCAAGAACCGGGCTGGGCCACCTGCTCGCTCTCCGCCTGAAGGGGGGACGCCTCACAAGCAGTGAAGCAGGTCTGCAGGTGTCTGTTTCTCTCCTTATCAAATAAAATACGAAGGAAAAAAATGCCCACCGGTGACAGCACCCAGCTTCAGCTACGGCCTTGGGGAGGGAAACGTCACTAGGTCGGTGAGAATCACACAGGCACACGCGCGCACACACGCACCACCTAGAATCTCCTGATAGTTAAAAGCTGTGGGTGGTGGCGCACCCAGGAAAGTACATGTTACACGCACGGGCAAGGACGGGGGTTCAAGCCCCTGGAATCTACATAGAGGGAGAAGCTTCACAAGCAGTCAGACAATGCTGCCGCTGTCTCTCCCCTATCTATTTCTATCAAACAAACAATAGTAATAAATGTACTTCAAAAATGTGATTTAAGTACAGAGGATGAATATAAATAAAATGAGTGCACAGAAAACCAAGAGTTTTGTCCTTCTGGAAGACAACCTAGTTGTACTGCAGTAACTTGTCAAAACTGTGTGTGCTCTGACCCCAAATCGCACTGCAGGGACGACTTCAGACTATAAACGAAGATTTCACCAGATAACTCAAAAGCCTGCAGCATGTGACTGACTGTAAGCATCGTCTCTCCGCTAACAGTCAAAGGCCAACAGCGAGGTGACAAGTGAACCACACAGAGGACTCCGACTCAGACAGGAAAAGGAGCAGTGCAGAGGGAGTGTGTCACGGTTCTGAGTGCGAGTCAGCTGCCTAGCACTGCCCATGCCACCATGTGCGGGGACCCAGGTTCAAGCCCCAGACCCCACCTGCAGATGGGAAGGTCCATGGTCGGTGAGGCAGCACAGGAAGTACCCTATGTCCCCTTCCCTCTCAGTTTCTGTCCTATCAGAGGAACAAATAGTATCAAACAACAGTAACACTCTCATTGCGGGTTATGGGTCTCTCCTGTGAAACAAATCTTTTAAAAAGCTAAATGGGCGGGCAATGGCACACGGAAGCAGGTTCAAGTCTCCAGTCCTCACCTGGGAAGAGAGGAAGCTTCATGAGCAGTGGAATAATATTGGAGGTGTCTCTCCTCTCTAACTTCCTCTTCTCTCTCAGTGTATCTGTGTCTATCCAAAATAAATATTTTTTAAAACCGGACTAAGTGAAGAAAATAATGTGGTATGCTAATGATGATGTCACTCAGTTTTTTCTTTTAAAGCTATAAGCTCCAAAGTGCTGGGTTGAACCCCCCGCAGCCAGAGCAGAGCAGTACTCCAGTAAAAATAAAAGTCTGTTAGAACAGTTATTGAAGTTTTTTTTTTTGCCTCCAAGGTTATTGCTGGGGCTGGGTGCCTGCACTACGAAACCACTGCTCCTGGAGGCCATTTTTACCCCCTGCTTTGTTGGCCTTGTTGTTCTCATTATTGTTATCATTGCTGCTGCTGTTGTTGGATAGGACAGAGAGAAATCGAGAGAGGAGGGGAGACTTAGGGGGGAGAGAAAGAGAGACACCTGCAGACCTGCTTCATTGCCTGTGAAGCAACCCTCCTGCAGGTGGGGAGCCGGGGGATTGAACCGGGATCCTCCTGCCGGTCCTTGCGCTTTGCGCCACGTGCGCTTAACCCGCCGCTCTACCGCCTGACCCCCGTTATTGAAGTTTTTAATATCACTTGCTAAAGCAGCCATCATTTGTATATGCTTCTCAGACATACTGCATAAGAAAAACAGCTGAAAATGAAAATGTCATGTTTGTTTCAAAGTCCTTAAATAGCAGCTGAAAAGTCAAGGATGCAGAAACACACACCCACCCCTTTAGCCAGCAGGTTATATAAACTGGGGCTTAGCTGTGAGTTCCTCCTCTTTCTGACAGAGGGTGAGAGGCAGAGACTTGCTGTGCTGCCCGCCCCTGTCTGTAGCCCCCTGTGCAGCCAGAGCTGGGTCTGGAAGCCGATCCTCACACCCGCGACACAGCACACACTCCATTCTCCATTCTCGGATACCCAAGGTCAAATGGTTCTCACATCCAACACTAAAGTCAGGAAAGACAAAGGGAAACACTTCTATTCTAGCAGCTCCGCCCTCCACACTACGCTTCCTCGAATGACAAGTTTTCAGTTTCAGTTCAGGCTGGGTGGCCATGACACTGGTATAGGTTAGTCTTGCTAGTATATGAAATGCGGTTAAGAAAACACGTGGGGACCAGGTGGCAGCAGGTTAACCCAAGGTACAAAGCACAAGGACCAGCTTAAACATCCCGGTTCGAGCCCCCGGCTCTCCACCTGCAGGGGGGGGGGGGGGGTCGGGGTTACTTCATAGGCACTGAAGCAGGTCTGCACGTGTCTGTTTTTCCCCCTCTGTCTTCCCAGGGGGAACGGCTGAGCCACAGAACTGGGCCACAAAATATGCAAACTGATCCCAGAGCCTCTCACTGAGCGCGGCTATGAGGAGGTTGGAAAGCAAAGGGGCCAGACTAGCGCAGCAGGCAGAGCAAGGCCCCGAGCTGGACTAGAGCAGCAGGCAGGACAAGGCCCCGAGCTGGACTGAGCAGCAGGGGGACAAGGCCCCGAGCTGGACTGAGCAGCAGGCGGGACAAGGCCCTGAGCTGGACTGAGCAGCAGGCGGGACAAGGCCCCGAGCTGGACTGAGCAGCAGGCGGGACAAGGCCCCGAGCTGGACTAGCGCGGCAGGCGGGACAAGGCCCCGAGCTGGACTGAGCAGCAGGGGGACAAGGCCCCGAGCTGGACTGAGCAGCAGGCAGGACAAGGCCCCGAGCTGGACTGAGCAGCAGGGGGACAAGGCCCCGAGCTGGACTGAGCAGCAGGCAGGACAAGGCCCCGAGCTGGACTAGAGCAGCAGGGGGACAAGGCCCCGAGCTGGACTGAGCAGCAGGCAGGACAAGGCCCCGAGCTGGACTGAACAGCATGGGGACAAGGCCCCGAGCTGGACTGAGCAGCAGGCAGAGCAAGGCCCCGAGCTGGACTGAGCAGCAGGCAGAGCAAGGCCCCGAGCTGGACTGAGCAGCATGGGGACAAGGCCCCGAGCTGGACTGAGCAGCAGGCGGGACAAGGCCCCGAGCTGGACTGAGCAGCAGGGGGACAAGGCCCCGAGCTGGACTGAGCAGCAGGCAGAGCAAGGCCCCGAGCTGGACTGAGCAGCAGGGGGACAAGGCCCCGAGCTGGACTGAGCAGCATGGGGACAAGGCCCCGAGCTGGACTGAGCAGCAGGCAGGACAAAGCCCTGAGCTGGACTGAGCAGCAGGGGGACAAGGCCCCGAGCTGGACTGAGCAGCAGGGGGACAAGGCCCCGAGCTGGACTGAGCAGCAGGCGGGACAAGGCCCCGAGCTGGACTGAGCAGCAGGCAGGACAAGGCCCCGAGCTGGACTGAGCAGCAGGGGGACAAGGCCCCGAGCTGGACTGAGCAGCACGCGGGACAAGGCCCCGAGCTGGACTGAGCAGCATGGGGACAAGGCCCCGAGCTGGACTGAGCAGCAGGGGGACAAGGCCCCGAGCTGGACTGAGCAGCACGCGGGACAAGGCCCCGAGCTGGACTGAGCAGCAGGGGGACAAGGCCCTGAGCTGGACTGAGCAGCAGGCAGGACAAGGCCCCGAGCTGGACTGAGCAGCATGGGGACAAGGCCCCGAGCTGGACTGAGCAGCAGGCGGGACAAGGCCCCGAGCTGGACTGAGCAGCAGGGGGACAAGGCCCCGAGCTGGACTGAGCAGCAGGCGGGACAAGGCCCCGAGCTGGCTGGGCGCGGACAGCTGCGGCCTCCCGAGTGGCTGGGCAGATGCACAAAGGCTCTGCAAAGAGGCTCCGCATGCGAAGTCCCGGGTTCAGTTCCCGGCTCCACCACAAGCCAGAGCCAGCCTGGGCGTGTCAAGCAGCAGAAATGTATCTCCAGGGCGGCGAGACCCCCGCCCACAAAGCTGGAAGCCCGAGGGCAAGGGCAGCAGAGCGACCCCGGGCTCCGCTCTGTGGGCCCAGAGAGCAAGGACCTGGGTTCAAGCCTGCAGGGTCCGGCTCCCACCTTCCTCCAGATTCCTCTCTCTCTCCCTCTCTCCTTCTCTCCGTCTCTCTCCCTTTCCCTCTCCGTCTCTCCCTCTCCCTCCCTCTCTCTCTCCCTCCCTCCCTTTCCCTCTCTCTCTCTCCCTCCCTCTCTCCTTCTCTCTCTCCCTCCCTCTCTCCTTCTCTCTCTCCCTCCCTCTCCCTCTCTCTCCCTCCCTCCCTCTCTCCTTCTCTCTCTCCCTCCCTCCCTCTCTCCTTCTCTCTCTCCCTCCCTCCCTCTCTCTCCCTCCCTCCCTCTCTCCTTCTCTCTCTCCCTCCCTCTCCCTCTCTCCCTCCCTCTCTCTCCCTCTCTCCTCTCTCTCCCTCCCTCTCCCTCCCTCTCTCTCTCTCCTTCTCTCTCTCCCTCTCTCCTTCTCTCTCTCCCTCTCTCTCCCTCCCTCTCTCCCTCTCCCTCTCCCTCCCTCTCTCCCTCCCTCTTCCTCTCTCCCTCTCCCTCTCCCTCTCTCCTTCTCTCTCTCCCGTGCGCTGAGCTCGAGTCAAAGGCCCCATCTGCAGACAGTCACAGGTCCGTGTGTCGGGCCCCCACCTGTCACACCGCGCCCCGGCAGGGGAGGCTTCTCCAGGGGTGAAGCAGGGCTGCGGGTGTCTCGCTGCCTCTCCCGCCCTCCCCTCTGCATTTCTGGCCGTCTCTATCCAATAAAGACAATAAAAATTAAAAGGGAAAAAAAAAAAAAAAAAAAAGCGCCATCCTTTGAAGGGGCACAAGCGAGCCTGTGCTAGTAACTGACAAGAAGATCCTGGTCCGGGAGTTGGCGCGGCGGCCAAGGCGCTGGACTCTCAAGCGCGAGGTCCCCAGTTCGATCGCCGGCAGCCCACGCACCTGAGCGACGTCTGGCGCTCTCTCTCTCGCGCTCTCTCTCTCTCTGTCTCCTCCGACGTTTCTCATTAATAGATAAAGTCTCTAAAGAAGGAGAAGAAAATCCTAAGCTTACGGCCACGTGGCAAGTGTCACGCGGTGTCTGTCCCCAGACGGAAAAGGAAAACAGGCAGGACACACGGACACAGGATCCATCCAGACGGCGACCCGGGAGCCGGCGCATCCGCGGCCCGGCGAGCGGCGCCCACACGAGGCTAGAGGGGGAAGCTGCGAGTCGCGCCGGGACCCGGGTTCGAGCCCCCGGGGGCCCCCAGCTGCCGGGCTGCGGGGGTCTCCCTGCCTCTCTCCCTCGGCCTCCCCGCCCCTCTCGATCCGTGTCTGGCTGTCCCTGGCCAGGAACCAAACAACAACGATAACAGTAATAATCAAGCAATCCGTGAGTTCAAGTCTGCGTTCACTTTGCTCTTCCGAGACACAGCTGCCAACCATCACAGTCCGGGCAGCGCCGATGCCAGGGATAAGCCGGGCCCCGACACGCGCGCGCAGACAGACGGACGGACGGACACACAGGGCAGCGGACACGAGAACTCCGGGAAGTGTCCGCTCGAAAGAGCCCCGGCACCCAGCAGGCCGCCCCGCCCCCGCCCCGCGCCTGCGCAGTAGGAGCCGCCCCGCCCCCGCCCCGCGCCTGCGCAGTAGGAGCCGCCCCCGCCCCGCCCCGCCCCGCCCCGCCCCGCCCCGCGCGGCCCCCACGGCGCACGCGCACTGCCCAACGGCCCGCCCGAGCCAACAATGCCTCCCTCCCCGGGCAACCAGCTAGACAAAGGGCTCGCGGGCGCGCTCTGCAGCCACATGGCCTCGTTTGCAGGGAGGCCGCCGCTGCGGCTCGCCCCGGCAGGTGGCTGCGGCCGCCGTGCGGAGCTGACACTCCAGCGGTCGCGCCCAACACGCAGCCTACGCGCCTTTGAAGTTTTGCTCCCTCCGCCACAGCCCAAGTCTGCAGTGACGGCCCCGCGAGCTCCCGACGCTTACGGGGCTCTTCACCCCTTACCCAGTGTGACGGCCGAGCACCGCTGTCGTCGCCGTCCCCGCGATGCCTCTCCCACCCTTTTCGATGCTTCCACTTGAATACGAACTAGACAAGATGGCGCCGGGCGGGCCTGACCCGGAAGTGGATACTAATAACATCCGGCTGTCCGCTGAAGCCGCGCCGCTCCCCCGCCTACCTCGCGGACACGTGACGCCGGCTGAGCGAAGCGTCAGGAAGCCATGTTTGTTCCGGGCAAGCTCACGTGGCCCGTGTAGGCCGCCCTGAGTCGCGGACCCTGCCTCGCTGTGCGGGGTAGCCCGCGCCGTGGGCGACTCGCTGGCGCACAGTGACCACTGGCGTCTTCGGCCTGCGGCGCCTTTGATGCATGTGCGTCTCTGAACACGGAGGAGGCACCCCCGTCCAAAAGCCTTGCTCCTCCCTAAGGGGCGGGCGGCGCGACGCTGGGACTACGGGGCGGCCGCAGGGTCCGCGTCCGGGTCCGGGTCGGGGTCCGGCGGGGAGACGGGGGTCCGGCCCCGCGCAGCCCTGGGCTCCATCCGGGCCCTGCGCAGGAGGGCGCGGCTAACGGGAGTTGGGGGTCGGGCGGCGGCGCGGAGCGCAGGGACCCGCGTGAGGATCCCGGTTCGAGCCCCCCGGCTCCCCACCTGCAGGGGCGTCGCTTCCCGGGCGGCGAGGCAGGTCTGCAGGTGTCTGTCTGTCTCTCCCCCTCTCTGTCTTCCCCTCCCTCTCTCCATGTCTCTCTGTCCTATCTAATAACAGCGACGACATCAATAACAACAATAACTACAACAATAAAATAAGGGCAACAAAAGAGAATAAATTTTTTTTTTTTAATTAAAAAGAAAAAAAGACGTGACGTTGGATAACATGGCTCAGTCTTCCATATAACGTTATGCATGTACAAGCGATGGTATTTACTGTCAATGGTAAAACATGGATTCCCCAGTAAAGCAATTTTAAAAAGAAAAAAAAAATAAAAGAGAGAGAAGTTGGAGCTGGCAGGAAAGCTCGTCTAGACATGGCATTGGCTTTATCATGACGGAAAAGTGGATGCTGTGGTCTCTCCCTCAGTCCATCTGGGGGGAAAAGATGAGCTTGGAGTTGTGAAATCCCAGCGATGGTAAAGAAAAATCGAATTAAAAAGATGACTTCATGGGCCATGGAGATAGTGTAATGACTATGCAAAAAAAGGCCCCTCACGTCGTCTGCTCTATCCCTACCTTTGGGCTCCTGTCTATTAAACACTTTTTTTTATATGTAATTTTAAAAATATTTGTTTTTATTGTTGTTGGATAGGACAGAGAGAAATGGAGAGAGGAGGGGAAGACAAAGAGGGGGAGAGAAAGACAGACACCTGCAGACCTGCTTCACCGCCTGGGAAGCGACCCCCCTGCAGGTGGGGAGCCGGGGGCTCGAACCAGGATCCTTTTGCAGGTCCTTGCAATTGCGCCACCTGCGCTTAACCCGCTGCGCTACCGCCCGACTCCCAAAATATATATATATATATTTTTTAAATATGGAACGCTTCACGAATTTGCTTGTCATCCTTGCGCAGGGGCCATGCTAATCTTCTCTGTATCGTTCCAATTTTAGTATATGTGCTGCCGAAGCGAGCACAAAATATTTTTATTTTATTTTCCCTTTTGTTGCCCTTGTTTTTCACTGTTGTCGTAGTTACTAGTAGTTATTATTGTTGTTGTTACTGATGTCGTTGTTGTTGGATAGGACAGAGAGGAGGGGAAGACAGAGAGGGGGAGAGACAGACAGACACCTGCAGACCTGCTTCACCGCCTGTGAAGCGACTCCCCTGCAGGTGGGGAGCCGGGGGCTCGAACCGGGATCCTTACGCAGGTCCTTGAGCTTCGCGCCACGTGCGCTTAACCTGCCGTGCCACGCCTGACTCCCAAAGAATATTTATTTATGCATGAGAGAGAAAGAACCAGACATCACTCTGATTGATACATGTGCCTCCGGGGATCGAACTGGGCACCTCATGGTTGAGAATCCAATGCTTTATCCACTGCTCCACCTTCCAGACCACCTATTAACCATTTTGTCTGGGCGGGGATAGCATAGTGGTTGTGCAAACAGACTCTGATGCCTGAGGCTCTGACGTGTCTGGTTCAATTCCCCCACACCACCACCAGCCAGAGCCCATCGGTGCTCAGGTAAAACAAAAATACATTTTGTCCTGCTTTATATCTTACCGCCTTTCAGCCAACAAGTTGCAGATGCTACCGTGACGCCAACCTGACTTCCCTGGGCAGACGCCCTGACCCATGTGTCCTGGAGCCTCCCCAGAGCCCTGCCCCACTAGGGACAGACAGACACAGGCTGGGGGTGTGGATCCACCTGCCAACACCCATGTCCAGCGGAGAAGCAATGACAGAAGCCACAACTCCCACCTGCTGCTCCCACAATGACCCTGGGTCCATGCTCCCAGAGGGGTAGAAATGATAGGGGCAAGATGACGAGAGCGTTCTGAACTCCCAACTCCATCAGGACCCAGAGAGAGAAGAGGAAATAAGGACATTCAGAAGTAGCAACAGGTGGAGGAGGTGTGACCATAGAAAAATCGGAGATGAGTATATATAATAGTCAACCCATATCTTTGACCTTGGGAAGAGCACTGCAGTTTCCAGTGGAGGCGGGTGGGGACACAGACTCTGGTGGTCGGAGTGGTGTGAAATTATACTCCTGTTACCTCATAGTTTTATAAATCAATAGTAAGTCACTAATAAAATTTATAAACAAAACAGCAAGTAAATACGTTGTAAAAAAATGACTGCAACATGAAATATATTCTAAATATAGCTACATAAGCAAAAAAGTGTTGGTAGGTAAAATATTTCGTCAGTCATGCGTCCTGCAAAACTACAGGCCCAGTCTTGAAAGACAATTTAATATTTTATTATCATTTTATACATAAAGATAATGCTCAATGAATTACATCGCTATTTTCTAGTAAAAACACTGCAGAAAGCAGTAAATATATTACCAGTATTCAAAGATTTTAAATATAGTCATCTTTTAAACAGGTTTGAATAGATGATTCCAGGAACCAATAGATTCTAAATACCTAAAAATAGTCTCTAGTGCACTGGGTAAGAATACATAAAGGTTCGATTTTATTACATACAGCACATTTGGCTCAGGTGTACTTGACTGGGTAGCATGCAGATTAATTATGAATTTAAGAAAAGCATCAGGATATTCCCGTATGTTATGAAAATTAAATGAATTGATACATTTCACAGTGATAAAATCACTGACTAAAATCATACATGCAAGTTAGGAACTATTAAACATACTACAGTAAAATACCTCTGTTGACACCTTTAGAATAAGAAAACAGGTGCCAGCTTTATAAGCTGACACACTACCGTCCTCATTGAACACTCAAAAAGGTGGTCGTCACACCAGTCTTAAAAACGCTACATGATAAAAATAAGTAAGTATGTTTTGGCTATATGAAAAATACATAATTGTCACATAGTCAAAAATTCATCATTTCAAATCTGGCAAATCTAGGGGACACTGGAGTTAGAGCCACCCTGTAAACCAGTTTCTAAATAAAGCTAGTAAGACTTCTCTAGTTTACTTCTGAACGGCCAAATACGACATTTGTGTGCTGAGGATCTGTAAACATTCTCACCCATTTGTGCTGATTCCTGAGGTCATCTGGAAACTAGCTGTTAGAGCAGCTTTACATTCATCAACAGTACCCTGACAAACATGGTTTGGGAATATTCAAGATTAAAAACAAAACTTATATGTAGGCCCATTTATAACATCACATTTTCTCATCACAAGAGTTATCTTTCAGCAGTTCTTAGGTTACTGGAATCTATTTCCGGAAGAAGAGAAGCATTCAGAATCTCTAGGTCATAGCAAAAAGTGAGATTTCAGGATTAGCCTGTTTCATGCTATGAAAACGAATGTAGTGGTCCGGGAGGTGGTGCAGTGGTAAAGCACTGGACTCTCAAGCATGAGGTCCCGAGTTCAATCCCAGGCTGTACAAGTTCTCTCTCTCTCTCCTCCTTTCTCATTAATAAATAAAAATAAATTGAAAAAGAAAAGCGTCCTGTCTGCACACTACTTCAGGGATAATATCTAAACCATATAGGACTGTCCAGCTTAAAACATGCCAAAGTAATGTCAGCAGTTTCTTGCTCACAGCAAGTGCTCAATACGTATATACTGAATGAATAAATGTGAAATTAAGAAGACTCTCAAGCATGAGGTCCCGAGCTCAACCTCCGGCAGCACATGTACTGGTGTGATGTCTGGTACTCTCTCTCCTATCATTCTCATTAATAAATAAAATATTTTTAAAAAGGAAAAATAAAGAAAAGAGCCACTGGGAGCAATAGATTCATTGAGCCCCGGTGAGAACCCTGTTGGCAATAACGTATATACATATATATTGCTATGGTAGTTTAAGTTCTGCATTTTGCGTATTGTTACCATCTTCAGCACGATTGGTAATCCCATTAATCCACACATCAAACGGCACTGGTAACCCTGATGGCGCTCTGTGTTTACAGATGCAGAAGAGCCGGTCTTAAATCAGGCATCTCCACACGGTCTACAGCCGCTGCTGTGTGTGCTTCCCAAGAGAACGAGCTGAGACAACAGTTCACTGTTCCTTGGCACTAATGATGAAGATGGCTGAACCATGTAGTTGTGTGTTTCAATTCAGTAAAGTAGCCACTAAATCTTCTGAAATTTATTTATTTATTTATTTATTTTTACTTTTTTTTTTTATTTCTTTTTATTTTATTTTATTTTTTTATTTAAGAAAGGATTAATTAACAAAACCATAGGGTAGGGGGGTACAACTCCACACAATTCCCACCGCCCAATCTCCATATCCCACCCCCTCCCCCGATAGCTTTCCCATTCTCTATCCCTCTGGGAGCATGGACCCAGGGTCATTGAGGGTTGCAGAAGGTGGAAGGTCTGGCTTCTGTCATTGCTTCCTCGCTGAACATGGGCGTTGACTGGTCGGTCCATACTCCCAGTCTGCCTCTCTCTTTCCCTAGTAGGGTGGGTCTCTGGGGAAGCAGAGCTCCAGAACACATTGGTGGTGTCTTCAATCCAGGGAAGTCTGGCCGGCATCCTGATGACACCTGGAACCTGGTGACTGAAAAGAGAGTTAACATACAAAGCCAAACAAATTGTTGAGCAATCATGGACCCAAAGCTTGGAAAAGTGGAGAGGAAGTATTAGGGAGGTACTCACTGCAAACTCTAGTGTACTTCTGCTTTCTTACTTTGGTGCCATACTCCAAACTCAGTCAATTTCTGCTTTGCGTTTCTACTTCTTTTTTTTTTTTACATGCATAACATTCCCCAGATTCCCATTTAGCAATACAACTCCCACTATTTCATTCATCATTTTTCATGGACCTGTATTCTCCCCACCCACCCACCCCAGAGTCTTTTACTTTGGTGTAATACTCCAATTCCATTTCAGGTTCGACTTGTGTTTTCTTTTCTAATCTTGTTTTTCAACTTCGGCCTGAGAGTGAGATCATCCCATATTCATCCTTCTGTTTCTGACTTATTTCACTCAACATGAATTTTTCAAGGTCCATCCAAGATCGGCTGAAAACGGTGAAGTCACCATTTTTTACAGCTAAGTAGTATTCCATTGTGTATATATACCACAACTTGCTCAGCCACTCATCTGTTGTTGGACACCTCGGTTGCTTCCAGGTTTTGGCTATTACAAATTGTGCTGCCAAGAACATATGTGTACACAGATCTTTTGGGATGGATGTGTTGGGTTCCTTAGGATATATCCCCAGGAGAGGAATTGCAGGATCATAGGGTAGGTCCATTTCTAGCCTTCTGAGAGTTCTCCAGACTGTTCTCCACAGAGGTTGGACCCATTGACATTCCCACCAGCAGTGCAGGAGGGTTCCTTTGACCCCACATCCTCTCCAGCATTTGCTGCTGTTACCTTTTCTGATGTGTGACATTCTCACAGGAGTGAAGTGATATCTCATTGTTGTCTTGATTTGCATTTCTCTGACAATCAGAGACTTGGAGCATTTTTTCATGTGTTTCTCGGCCTTTTGGATCTCTTCTGTGGTGAATATTCTGTCCAATTCCTCCCCCCATTTTTGGATGGGGTTATTTGTTGTCTTGTTGTTGAGTCTGGTAAGCTCTTTATATATGTTGGTTATTAAACTCTTATCTGATGTATGGCATGTAAAGATCTTCTCCCATTCTGTGAGAGGTCTCTTGATTTGGGTAGTGGTTTCTTTTGCTGTGAAGAAGCTTTTTAATTTGATGTAGTCCCATAGGTTTATACTTGCCTTAGTCTTCCTTGTAATTGGATTCGTTTCATTGAAAATGTCTTTAAAATTTATGCCGAAAAAAGTTCTGCCAATATTTTCCTCTAAGTATCTGATAGTTTCTGGTCTAACATCCAAGTGCTTGATCCACTTGGAATTTACTTTTGTATTTGGTGAAATACAGTGGTTCAGTTTCATTCTTCTGCATGCTTCAACCCATTGTTTCCAACACCATTTGTTGAAGAGACTCTGCTTTCCCCATGTAATAGTCTGGGCCCCTTTGTCAAAGATTAGATGTCCATAGGTGTGGGGCCTCATTTCTGGGCTCTCAATTCTATTCCATTGGTCAGTGTGTCTGTTCATGTTCCAATACCAAGCAGTTTTGATGACAATGGCCCTATAATATAGTTTGAGATCTGGCAGTGTGATGCCTCCGGTTCTGTTCTTTTTTCTCAAGATTGTTTTGGCAATTCTAGGTCTTTTCTGGTTCCAGATAAACATTTGTAGCATTTGTTCTATTCTCCTAAAAAATGTGCTTGGGATCTTGATGGGGATAGCATTAAATTTGTAGATGGCTCTGGGTAATATATTCATTTTGATGATGTTAATTCTTCCAACCCATGAGCATGGAATATCTTTCCACTTCTTTGTGTCTTTTTCAATTTCTTTGAGTAGTGACTCATAATTTTCAGTATACAAGTCTTTCACTTCTTTGGTTAGGTTTATTCCTAGATATTTTATTGTTTTTGTTGCTATAGAAAAAGGAACTGATTTCTGGATTTCAATTTCTTCTAACTTAGTGTTTGCATAGAGGAATGCCACTGACTTTTGAATGTTAATTTTATAGCCTGACACATTACTGTATTGCCTGATGATTTCCAAAAGCTTCTTGCTAGATTCCTTAGGTTTTTCCATGTATACTATCATGTCATCTGCAAATAAGGAGAGTTTGACTTCTTCTCTTCCAATCTGTATTCCTTTAATTCCTTGCTCCTGCCTGATTGCTATGGCAAGAACTTCCAACACTATGTTGAATAGTAATGGTGATAGTGGGCAGCCCTGTCTAGTACCTGATCTGAGGGGAAATGCTTCCAGTTTTTCACCATTGAGTATGATGTTGGCTGTAGGTTTGCTATATATAGACTCCACTATCTTCAGGAATTTTCCATCTATTCCCATTTTTTGTAGTGTTTTGATCATAAAGGGATGTTGTGTTTTGTCAAAGGCTTTCTCTGCATCTATTGATATGACCATGTGGTTTTTGGTCTTGCTTTTGTTGATGTGGTGGATCACATTGATTGATTTACGTATATTAAACCAACCTTGCATGCCTGGGATAAACCCCACTTGGTCATGATGAACAATCTTTTTGATATACTGCTGTATCCGGTTGGCTAGAATTTTGTTCAATATTTTCACATCTATGTTCATCAGAGATATTGGTCTGTAGTTTTCTTTTTTGGTTGTCTCCCTGTCTGCTTTTGGTATCAGGGTGATGTTGGCTTCATAGAAGCTGGCAGGGAGTATTCCAGTGTCTTCAATCTTCTGGAAGACTTTTAAAAGTAGAGGTATTAGTTCTTCTTTGAAAGTTTTGTAGAATTCATTTGTAAAACCATCTGGTCCAGGACTTTTATTTTTGGGAAGATTTTTGATAACTGTTTCAATTTCATTAGCTGTGATGGGCCTGTTCATGTTATCCACTTCCTCTTTACTTAGTTTTGGAAGTTGGTAGGTATCTAGGAAATCATTCATTTCTTCCAGGTTCTCTAGCTTGGTGGCATATAGTTGTTCATAGAAGCCTCGCATGATATGTTGAATTTCTGCAGTGTCTGTTGTGATATCTCCTCTTTCATTTACTATCCGATTTATTTGGGTCTTCTCCCTTTTTTGTTTTGTGAGTCTGGCTAAAGGTTTGTCGATTTTGTTTACTCTTTCGAAGAACCAACATTTACTTTCGTTGATCTTTTGTATGGTTTTCCTATTCTCAATGTTATTTATTTCTGCCCTAACTTTAGTAATTTCTGTCCTTCCGGTTGCTTTAGGGTTCCTTTGTTGTTCTTCTTCTAGGTCTTTAAGATGTGCAATCAGGCTGTTTATTTGTGCCTTTTCTTGTTTCCTAATGTGTGCTTGTATAGCTATGAACTTCCGTCTTAGGACTGCTTTACCTTTGTCCCAAATATTTTGATAGCTTGTGTCTTCATTTTCATTGAACTCTCGAAACATTTTGATTTCTTCCTTGATTTCCTCTTTGACCCAGAAGTTGTTAAGAAGTATACTGTTTAGCTTCCACATTTTAGCACTGTTACTAATCTTTTGTTGATTGTTAAGTGTTAGTTTAATTCCACTGTGGTCTGAGAAGATGCTTGGGATGATTTCAGTGCTCTTGAATTGGCTGATGCTGTCTTTGTGGCCTAACATATGGTCTATCCTTGAGAATGATCCATGTGGATTTGAGTAAAATGTGTATTCCAGTTTCTTGGGATGAATGACTCTGAAAATGTCCAATAGTTCTAGTTTATCTATCTCTTCATTTAGCTCCCTTATGTCTTTACTGATTTTCTTCCTGGATGATCTGTCAAGTTGAGATAGTGGGGTGTTGAAGTCCCCTACTATGATTGTGTTACTGTTAATATATTGCTGTAGCTCTTTCAGTAGAAGTTTGATGTATTTAGATGGCTTCTCATTGGGTGCATAGATACTAATAATTGTTAAGTCCTCTTGATTGACTGATCCTCTAAGCATTAAGTAGTGTCCATTCCTATCTTTTTTAATCTTATGTATTTTAAAGTCTATCATGTCAGATATGAGAATAGCTGTTCCTGCCCTTTTTTGTGGGCCATTGGCTTGAATGATAGTTTTCCATCCTTTCACTTTAAGTCTGTGTTTGTCTTGTTGCGTTAGGTGAGTTTCCTGTAGACAACATATTGTTGGGTTGTGTTTTCTGATCCATCTTGCTACTCTGTGTCTTTTAATAGGTGAATTCAGGCCATTCACATTTATTGATATCAAAGATTGAAGATATTTTAATGCCATTCTTGTAGAGTTTTAGAGTGTTTTGATATATGTTCTATTTGTGGTGGTCTGGTTGTTTATAGGAAACCTTTCAGAACTTCTTTCAAGGCAGGCTTGGTGATGGTTGCTTCCTTCAACTCTTGCTTGTCTGAGAAGGTTTTGATGCCTCCATCTAGTCTGAATGACAGTCTAGCAGGATATAGTATTCTTGGCTGAAAGCCTTTCTCATTGAGCACTCCATAGATATCTTGCCATTCTCTTCTGGCCTGTAGTGTTTGTATGGAGAAGTCTGCTGCTAATCTTATGGGTTTTCCTTTGTAGGTGACTCTTTGTTTTTCTCTTGCAGCCTTGAGGATCCTTTCTTTATCCTTATTCCTTTCCAATCTAAGTATGACATGTCTTGGTGTCTTTAGGTCTGGGTTAATTCTGTTTGGGACCCTCTGGGCTTCTTGAATCTTTATGTCTTTGGTGTTGTCTAGACTAGAGAAATTTTCAGCTATTATGGCCTGGAGAACGCTTTCTTCCTCCCATTCTCTTTCTTCCTCTGGTAAGCCAATAATGCGTATATTGTTTCTTTTGAAGTCATCCCATAGGACTCTGTTGTTGTTTTCAGCATCTCTTAATCTCTTTTTGAGGTCTCTTACTTCTTCTTTAGTTGTCTCTAATTCATCCTCAATCTTGCTAATTCTGTCTTCAGCCTCATTGATTCTATTCTCTCTGCCCTCTACTGCTTTCTGGAGTTCATCTATTTTGTTGCCCTGCTCTGATACTGTTTTAGCTTGTTCAGCTAGTTGCCTTCTTAGCTCAGCAATTTCAGCTTTCAGCTCTCTAATAACCATGAGATTATTAGAATTTTCTTCCATATTCTCATTTGTTGTTCCTGCAGTTCTGATTACAACTTTTTCAAATTCTTTACTCACTCCTGTTATTATTTCCTTAGCTAATGTTTGGATGTTGAACTCATTGTTTTGTGCTTCGCCCTCTGGAGGACTTTTAGCTGGACTCTTGTCCTGGTTCGAGTCTCCATTATTTTTTCTTGTTGTTTTAACCATTTTATATAAGTTAACAGTTTTTTCAATCCCTGAGTTGGAGTTCAGTGGTGTAAAAGCCTTTTTTTTTCCCCCTGTAGGCTATGGTAGCCTGAAGGCTTTTAAACTATCAATAGGCTTCTTGGCTTAATCAATGACTCCTGACCAAGAGATAAAGCAGGGTGTGGCAGAGATAATCCAGTGGTTATGCAAAGAGACTTTCACAGCCCTTCAGCTATGCCACCGAGGTATAGGTCTTCTCCTGAGTTTCCCGGTTAGATCTCTGTGCCCTGGTGTCCCTCCCTGTTGCTGCTCCAGATTCTGAGGGTAGTAGCAATGGAGACTCAGAGTTGTACTTGGTGAGTCTCTGGGGAGTCCTTTCCTCCCTTCAGCTGTCCCCTTGTTGGTGGAGCAGACTGGAGGTGGTGTCTCCACTGACAAACTGTCGAACTGTTAGCAGTCACTTAATCTCTCCTTAGGCCCCTCTCTCCTCTCTGTCACCAGCCACGCGTGTTTGTACTCACGGGTGATTTACTGGGTTTCTGTGGTCATTCTAGTCCTGTCTTGTTTCGGTCCGAGTGGTCTCCTTTGGTATTCCTAGTTGATCCGGGAGAGGAGAGGAGAGGAGAGAAAGCGATCTGCTGCTCGTAGCTCCGCCTCCCCAAACTATTGTATTTACTGTTGAATGTAAAACATTAATTCCCCAATAAAGAAATAAAAATAATAAATAAATAAATAAATAAAAATAAAAAAATTAATAGCTGAATAAGTGATAATATAATGAAATTGTGATCCAAAGAAGTGGCCTGTGTTTTCTCTTCTGATCTTGTTTTCAACTTCTGCCTGTGAGTGACATCATCTTATATTCATCCTTCCATTTCTGACTTATTTCACTTAACATGATTTCTTCAAGCTCCATCCAAGATGGGCTGAAAACGGTGAAAGCGCAAGGACCCAGGCTCAAGCTGCTGGTCCCCACCACGACCTCTTCTAGGCTGTTTGTGATTCAATCTTCTGAAATTTAAGTCTAAGAAATTAACACATTTTATGACGAGTTTTGACTACAATTTTTTTAATAATTTATTTATTTATTGGGGAATTAATGCTTTACATTCAACAGTAAATACAATAATTTGTACATGCATAACATTCCCCAGATTCCCATTTAACAATACAACCGCCACTATGTCATTCATCATCTTTCATGGACCTGTATTCTCCCCACCCACCCCAGAGTCTTTGACTTTGGTGTAATACTCCAATTCCATTTCAGGTTCGACTTGTGTTTTCTTTTCTAATCTTGTTTTTCGACTTCGGCCTGAGAGTGAGGTCATCCCATATTCATCCTTCTGTTTCTGACTTATTTCACTCAACATGATTTTTTCAAGGTCCATCCAAGATCGGCTGAAAACGGTGAAGTCACCATTTTTTACAGCTTTCTACAATTTTGATTTGGAGGGATGCTAGTCACATTTCTGTTGTTATTTATTCACAAAGAAAATCAGAGATGCCAATATTTGACTCTTTAGAAATAAAAGGCTTCGCCACTCCAGGCTACCTTTTTTTTTTTTTTCCTCCCTCAGATGAAGAGAAGCTAGAAAGACATAAAGGTCCCATAGCACTGAAGCTTCTTTCAGAATGGTGAGGACTAAGCTCACAGGCTTGCAAGCAGCACAGAGCACGGGCTCTATCTGAGTGAGCTTATCTGAGTGAGCTATCTGAGTGAGCTGAGTGAGCTATCTTGCCGCCCCCAGCAAACTTATTAACGATGCTTGCTTGCTGAAGGAAACACACAAACCATGACCTCAAAAAAATCCCAAAACTATGATTGACATTTACTGGCCTATAAAACTAAAACCACATTGTGCTTCCCTGTGAAGTATAAAGAGAAAGTAATTATCTACCATTTATAGATATGACCTGGTAGTGTATATATTTCAGAGGTTTCCTTTGTCACCAAAGGGATCAACAACTGTTTGCCAGTTCCACATGTTAGTTACCATCACCGTACTCTGACCAAGGTTGATCATTTACGGATTATCCTCAGCTCCATTAGCAGGCTTCAGAGATGTCAGTGAGATGGTACACTATTTGTCTAGCTGTCCATCTGTTGTTTGCAGACCTGCACTACTGAAGTTATAATGGTACTTTCTGACATGGCTGAGCCACACAAAGTGCACCCAGGTCCCTGCTCTACGTCAGCAGACACGTCATCTAAAGGTGTGCTACGCGGCACTGTTTCCACAGAGGCTAGTCCTGAGATGATTTCCACTGGAAAACTACATGGATGACAGTCGATCTCGAACAGCTGTGTGTTTATTGGAAAAATCATAAACATCAAAATGATTGCTCAGACAAGGCTTGGGGTACAAAAGGCAAACGAAGAAATACGGTTAGAACAGTAAGCGGCGGTGCAGGAACGAGCTGTGCTGTCGGTGCCGTTGGCGAGGTGGCACGGGGCTCGCTCTTGGAAAGCGCCATCGTGAGGAACGACCGGCCGGAGTCCACGTCACTCCTGAGCGGGGACCCCTCCATCACCATGCTGGCTTCTTGTAACCCGGCAAAGGTATCTATGTATTATTAAATGAGTTTACAGAAACTTAAAGGCGTGGAGTAAGTTTATCCGGCTTTAGAAGAATCAAGCAAAATGGTGGGAATGTCCAGGAGCGTCTTGGTGTGCACACTACTACTACTACTACTACTAGTGAGGAGGCTACAAAGGCACATTGCTTGTTGCGGCCATCGCTGCGGCATCTCAACACTGTCTAAGTAGTTACTTTAGCTAATAGTGAATCTTTATTACCAGATTCTTTATTACTATCCCCTAATAACCACGACTATAATGTTCTTTCATAGGAAAGAAGGTATGCTTGTGCGCTCAGGGCTCTCGACTTTGGAACCACCTGCACTGCAGTGTCACTGACGTGGACCCACTGGTCTGCTGGCTCACTGTCACGCTCCTCAAAACCTAACCAAACAAAAAACGAACAAGTGTTAGTGTGCAGCAAGTAGGCCCACTCTTACTCTGCATTGCAAACACCACCGCAGACGTCACAAACTCTAAATGCAGTTGAGTGGAGGAAGCAGAGGGCGCTCGAGCAGGAGGCCTTGAGTCCCCGTCCCAGGCCAGAGTGATGGGCCGCTTCTCTCCTCCTCCTCCTCCTCCTCCTCCATCACTGTCACTATCACCTCCGCCCCTCCCACGCTCCTCCTTTCTCATCATAAGTAAACAACTCCTGTCTGTTTAATTTACATTTTATTGCCACCAGGGGCACCATGCCAGCACTACAAATCCACCATTCCCAGGGGCCATTTTTGTCTTTTTATTTTTTCTCTTTTATTTGATAGGACAGAGAGAAATTGAAGGGGTGAAGGGAGGGAGACAGAAAGACAGACACCGTCAGACCTTTACGACTCAGAAAGTGTCTTCCCTGCAGGTGGGAAGCAGGGACTCGAACCCAGGTCTATTTCTTCTTGAACTTATCTCCCAAAATGGACAAATTCTTTCAAGGCATTAATACTGTAGTGAAAACTATGAAAATCTCTAGTGAATTATTAGATAGCTCTGAAAATATTTCCTCAGAGAAAAGAATCATTTCCAATAAAGATAGGGAGTTAAAAAAAAGTTTGTTGATCTACATGCAAAGTCAGCAAAATTTTTTGGGGGGTGTCGTCTCTGAGGTCTCACTGCTATAGACTTTTTAAAAAATATTTTATTGGCAACATTTACTTTAAATAGAGACAGAGACACATTGAAAGAAGGAGCAGAGAGAAGGGAGAGGGAGAGAGTGAGCTACAGTACTCCTTGACTGTTCATGAAGCTTTCCCTCTGTAGGAGACGACTAGGGCTTTGAACCAGGTCCTCCAGGCTGACTTTTTCATGTCGAGAGACAAAGAGGAAGAGAGAGAGAGAGAGAGAGGGGAGAGGAAGAATCGACAGCATCGAAGCTTCCTTCCTTCGTGAAGCAGGAGCTGAGCTTCTGGGCAGTGCATGGCACAAAGCAGTGTGCTGCCCAGTCTGGAGCCCGCACATTTCAACTTCAACTCTATTCTGAGGACTTGGCGTAATATAAACAAACAAACAGACTTTCATTGTTCAGTGAGATGCCACTCCACTGCGAAGCATGATGACACACAGGCTTGCAAAACCATGCGTGGTCCCCTGTCACACACACACCCACCCCAGCTCTCACCACTAGAGCAAACCCACTTAAAGCGCTCATGAGATACAGAACTTGCTTCTTCAAAATAAATAAATAAATTCATTTGCTTTTTAAAAAATAACACAGGGCCAGGAGGAGATGCAGCTAGTAGTGTCCACATTACAGTGGCCAAGGACTCAGGCCCAAGCCTCCAACCCACCTGCAGGGCGAATCTCTCTCTCTCTCTACCTCTCCCTCTCTCTCTCTCTCCCCCTCTCCCTCTCCTTCACTCCTCCCTCTTCCCTCTCCCCTCTCCCCACTCAGTTTCTCTGTGTCCATTAAAACAAATGCGTAAAGTGCAACACTGGAGAAGAAGCTCAAAGGAGGATACCTGGCAGCGGCTCGTCTCCGGTGGGCGGCCAAGTAGTGGCGGCGGGCCATGGAGCCGCTGTGCTCCAAGAAAGAACACCGGCCATCACTGCTGAGCACAAGGAGCAAGGGAAACAAAGTCCCGTGCAGGTAGCACGTCTGGGAAACGGCAGGATCTGCCAAGGTCACCTGCCCCGGGCATCCGGGAAAGGAGCCGGCAGAGTTCTGTGCGAGGACGCAGAGGCGAACCTGCTGCTTCAGGGCTGATGGGTGGTTCCTAGCTACACAGCGTCCGCGTTCCTCTCCAGCGGACCCTGCTCCTAGGGTTCTGTGACTCCAGGCCCGAGAGAGAGATGTACACGGCATGCAGCAGACTGTTCGCTGCAGGATTCCTGGTACTAGCCAGAGACTGGGGCTGGTCCCTGGTGGATACCCCCACTCTGTGGGCTGTCTGGGTCAACCGGGATGCTGCCCGTCAAGGGGGCAAGCACGGCCCAGTTCTAGTTTATGGTGGTGACTGGGATTGAACCTGCAACCTTGGAGCTTTAGCCAAGAAAGTCTTCTGCGCAGTCACTATGCTGCCGTCTCCCTGGCCCAATACAGAGAATACGTTTAAACACGTTAAAGAGCAGTTAAGTGTCTTCATAGTATACTGTACCTTACAAGCAGCAGAACAGAATGGGGCTAAGTCAAGCCTAAGTGGAAAATCCACATGTCTGTTTACTTTACGAAGACTCAAGCCAGCCTCAAAAAAAAAAAAAAGACAAAAAACAGTTTTAGTTACTATTTTTTAAAGTAAAAAATGAATCCTAGAATTTTCTTTTTTGTAGATATAAAAGCATGAGTAACAAATAATCTGAGATATGACTAAGTTTTTTTTTTTCCTCCAGGGTTATTGCTGGGCTCGGTGCCTGCACCATGAATCCACCACTCCTGGAGGCCATTTTCCCCCTTTTGTTGCCCTTGTTGTTGTAGCCTCGTTGTGGTCATTATTATTGCCATTGTTGATGTTGTTCGTTGTTGGATAGGACAGAGACAAATGGAGAGGGGAGGAGGGGAAGACAGAGAGGGGGAGAGAGAGAAAGACAGACACCTGCAGACCTGCTTCACCGCCTGTGACAACAACTCCCCTGCAGGTGGGGAGCTGGGGGCTCGAACTGGGATCCTTATGCCTGTCCTTGCGCTTTGCGTCACCTGCGCTTAACCCGCTGCACCACCGCCCGACCCCCAGTTTTTTTTTTAAATTAAGTTTCATAAATCGTATTACAGAAGCCATCCATCTCTGACAGAGGACTTAGTGGGGGTTGTATTGTTATGTGGAAAACTGGGAAATGTTATGCATGTGCAAACTACTGTATTTACTGTCGACTGTAAAACATTAATCCCCCAACAAAGAAATTAAAACAAAACAAAACAAAACAAAAGCCATCCATCTCAAAGGGTGATTTTACCACAAGTCTAGGAATGACTGCTGTCACTGCGAGCCTTCAGCACGCAGGGGAAACAAACTGACAAAAGCCGAACCACTTTGTTCGGACAAAGGCCGAACCACTGACACACAGGCAATCCTCAACACGTTCCAACTAGAGAATAGATGTCCTTTTTTGTTTTTTCATTTTTATTAGTGATTTAATATTGATTTACAAAACTATGAAATAACAGGGGTATGTATATTCCACACAGTTCCCACCACCAGAGTTCTGTGTCCCCATCCCTCCACTGGAAGCTACAGCAGCTCTCCCAAGGTCACAGATATAGGTTGACTATTATTTCCACAACTCTCTGTCTATATTTATTTATATATATATTTGCCCATTTTCTTCCTATGGTCTTCTCTTCCTTTCTAAGTCACACCTCCACTGGGAATAGGGATTCTATGCCGACTAAGTGCCTGCTTGAGAGTTAACTTGACCCTGGGCATTCTCATCTAGATCAGGCTGGAAAAACAAATGAATTAAATTAGGTTCTTTCTGAAGGTGACAATATTTACTCACTAAAAGAGCCTCAGAATCAAAATCATTAAACCATAATCAGAAACATTAAATAGTAATGAAAACGAACTTCACGTCATTCGCTAAGCTCTTTTTAATTTTTTTCCAAAGACAGACCTTGAAAATTGTCCACTTTGCATTGTGTAATGATAATAAAAAGCAGCTGACAGCTTGTCAGGGGTATCAGATAAGAAACTCAAATGAGGGACCAAGTGGAGGCACAAGGGTTCAGCACTCACACTACAGTGCACAAGGGCCTGAGTTCAAGCCCCTGGTCCCCCTTGCTGGGGGAAAGTTTCACAAGTGGTGAAGAAGGGTTGCAAGGGTCTCTCTGCCTCTATCTCCCCTCTCAATTTCTCTCTGTCTCTATCCAATAATAGCACACACACACACACACACACACACACACACACACACACACACTTATATATATATATATATAACTCAAATGAAAATGAACTATTTGGAATGAGACGGTACTTAAATCTGAACTGTTCAGGCAGGCAAAACTCATAGACACACCCTTCTACACAGGACATCCGCCATCTACTTCAAGGATTGGGCTTTTCTTTTCTTTTGAATTTTACTGTTTTTATTAGTGATTTAATAACAGTTCACAAGATTACCACATCACTGCTGAAATTCTGTACACAACTCACTTCCCCTCCATAACCACCAGCTGGGTTACCTAATTTTTTTTTTCTTTGGCAAGTTCATGAATTTCAATTCTCTATATTCCACAAGTCGGTAAAACCATTGGTAAGGGCTAGACTTTTCATATACATGCTAATCACATCAATTTATTGTAATGTGTGCTCTATTTTTCTTTTGTTTGATTTTTAAAGGAAGGTAAGAAACAAAGTATTGCACCAAGGGACTCTGGGGGAGGAAGGGAAGGGACTGGGTGCAGAAGGCTGGAGAAGGACTGAAGGGAGCGGGAGAGCTTCGCAGACGGGGAGAGGAGAAGCTGCCTGTGTGACAACAGCTGTGCTGTGATCCATTATCTCCCCACAAAATTATCTGGGGGAAGTGGCTACTTTCTTAACATAATATACCTACTGTTCTCTTTATGAAATTAATCTTTGGATCTTTAGAAGATTTAAGCTAATATCTGACATGAAATTATGAGATTATAGCCCAGAAATAATTGTGGGATCTATATTTAATACGCTTTTTCCAATTTCTTTTTACCAGTCAAGAAACCTATATAATAATCTCAGTGCTGGTCTCAGATTTATCTCTGGCTCATGGATTTGCTCCAAAATCCTTTTGCTGCTAAGAAGTTACCCCCAGTGGTCCAGGAGGTGGCGCAGTGGCGAAGGCACTAGACTCTCAAGCAGGAGGTCCTGAGTTCAATCCCTGGCAGCACATGTACCAGAGTGATGTCTGGTTCTCTCTCTCTCTCTCTCTCTCTCTCTCTCTCTCTCTCTTCTATCTTTCTCATTAATAAATAAATAAAATCTTAAAAAAAAGAAATTAACCCCCCAAACTGGAAAGACTTGTAAGAGACATTAATATAAGAATTTATTTTTCTAAAAAGTAACCTCTGGGAAACAACTTGATTTATTTTTCAGCTTTATGCAGGCTTAGCTTTTTCTTTTTAAAAATATTTATTTATGAGGGCCAGGTAGTGGCGCACCTGGTTTAGCACACATTACAATGCGCAAGGACCTGGGTTGGAGCCTCCAGTCCCCACCCACAAGGGGGAAGCTTCACAAGTGGTGAAGTAGGGCTGCAGGTGTCTCTCTGTCTCTCTCCCTCTCTAACACCCCCCCCTCTTGATTTCTGGTCATCTCTAACCAATAAATAGATAAAGATAATAAAAAATAAAGTCACTTTAACACACACATATTCATAAATGAGAGAGGAGAAAGGAGCAGGAAGTACTCACTAGCGCAGCACTGACACATGCGGTGCTGGGGACTGAATTGAGGATCTCGTGCTGGAGAGACCAGTGCTTTGCTCACTGTGCCACCTCCCAGACAGCCATTAACTTTCCTTTTAACTGAATGGTAATTTGTAAATACTTCCATGTCATTAAAATGCAAATCTGATAGTCTGTACATCAAGCTAGGGCTTATATCTGGTATATCTTGAAGAATCCTTCAATGCAGTGGATTTCCTGGCTTGCAAATGACTAAGAAGTACTATCCAAATATATATGTATTTGCAATAGCAATATGTCTGCTTATTTTAAATCAGAGCACCACTCTGTTCTGTCTTGTGGTCGTGCTTGGGATTAAGCCTGGGACCTTCAAGTCTAAGGCATGAAAGTTTATGGCATCACCATGATGTTATCTTTCTGCTCCCACAATTAGTACTTGTAAGTGAAACTGTTTAGGCAAGAGTAATTATTTTTGCTTAAAAAATATTTTGGGGGGGGCTGGGCAGTGGCGCAGCAGGTTAAGTGCACTTGGTGCAAAGCACAAGGACCAGTGTAAGGATCCGGGTTTGAGTCCCGGGCTCCCCACCTGCAGGGGAGTCGCTTCACAGGCAGTGAAGCAGGTCTGCAGGTGTCTGTCTTTCTCTCCCCCTCTCAGTCTTCCCCTCCTCTCTCCATTTCTTTCTGTCCTATTCAACAACGACGACAACCATAATAGTAAGAACAAGGGCAACAAAAGGGAAAAAAATGGCCTCCAGGAGTGGTGGATTCGTGGTGCAGGCACCGAGCCCCAGCGATAACCCTGGAGGCAAAAAAAAAAAAAAAAAGAAAGAAAGAAAGAAAGAAAGAAATTGTTCTTTTTTGGGGGGCAGGTGGCGTGGCAGTGGTTATCTCCAAGGCTTCACTGCTCCTGGCTCCCTTTTTCAGATGCCCAGCTAGCGTGAGGGTGTTTCTTCCCGGGCACTGCAGGTCCCTGTTCGGGCGCCAGATGCCGAGCTAGCATTGCAGGCGGGAGAGAGACGACCAGGAACTCATGGCTGAGCGGAACTCAATCCAATGTGTTTTTGAATCAGAAAATAATCTGCCTTTAAATATTTTCTTTTTTTTTGTTTTTTTTTAAATTTTTTTATTTAAGAAAGGATTAATTAACAAAACCATAGGGTAGGAGGGGTACAACTCCACACAATTCCCACCGCCCAATCTCCATATCCCACCCCCTCCCATGATAGCTTTCCCATTCTCTATCCCTCTGGTAGCATGGACCCAGGGTCATTGAGGGTTGCAGAAGGTGGAAGGTCTGGCTTCTGTAATTGCTTCCCCGCTGAACATGGGCATTGACTGGTCGGTCCATACTCCCAGCCTGCCTCTCTCTTTCCCTAGTAGGGTGGGTCTCTGGGGAAGCTGAGCTCCAGGACACATTGGTGGGGTCTTCAGTAAATATTTTCTGAGACGTAAGTGGTAGGGTGGAAAACAGAAAGTGACTAGGAGAGGGGGCGGAGTAAAAGAAGAGCTCAAACAGAACATAGAAAGCTTCCATCTAACCAGTGGGGATTAAACCAACACCTGCAGGCAGAGCGAGAAAGTAGCAAGCTTCCATCTAACCAGTGGGGACTAAACCAACACCCTGCCGGCATTGCGGGTCTCAGGCAAAACAGTGACTATGTAAATAGACCACAGCATCAAGCAATGCAGCAGACCTGGCGTAATGAACAACAGGACACATGCTCTCTGGGTTGGAGAGAACTCAACCGGAGCCAACCTGGAGCTCGCGGGGGAGCGGGAACGCAGTGCGTCTTTATGGATCAGAGACCACGCTTTTACATCTTAGAAAGCGGGAGCGGCAAGTCGGAAAAGGAAATGGCTAGGAGAGGGGGTGGAGAAAAAGAAAGAGCAGGATAACGGTAGAAACTCCCTTAGCAACTGTTGCGAAGGTTTTAACCGGCGGGATTAACTAATACCCTGCAGACAGGGCGGGTCTCGAGGTAGAAAGAAGATACACCAGGCAAAACAATGAGTATGTAATTAGGCCACAATGTCAGCAATGGAGGATGGGGGGGGGGGGTGCTGCCCGACATCAGACACAAAGAGAAACCACAGCTCTGGAGCTTCCTTCCGCTGAGTCTGGGTTGCAGGTAGCAAAGCGGGCCACTGCCTCAATGAGCTACCCTGCCGCCCTTAGCTTTCTGGCCTATCATTCATTTGCTTGCTACGTGCTGCCAGCTTGCGGCCCCCACTGCTGGTGTATCAGAGTGCCTCTTGGCTCATTCTTATCGACATTACTGGGCTGTTCTGGTTTTTTTTTTTTGCCTGTTTGTACAGATTGAAAAAGGAATTTGATTTTGTTTGGCTGGAAAGACAAGATCTTTTTTCCTCACTCAGAATTCTTCTCAGTGAGGTCATGGTCAGGGAAACTATGTGCCTAGCCTGCTGCTTCCCTGTTCCTCAGCATCTTATTGAACATTTCCAGAAGCACTAAGATACCACTTGGGTTCCTAGTGCCTTAATTTTCAATCAGTATGGAGTGAATGAGTTTAATTAGAAAACATATGGGTAGGGCTGGGGATACAGAATGATTATGGCGAAGACTTTCATGCCGGAGGCCCCAAGGTCCTAGCTAGGTTCACTCCCCTGAAATACCAAGCCAGAGTTGAGTGACGCTCTGGTTGGTGAGTCTCTCACCCATTAAAATAAAACAAAACATTAAAAAAGAAAAAAATATATGAGTAAGAAGCAGTAAATCCCACAGGGAGAGTATTTAAATCCCGTAATGTACTGTGTAAGGGGCCCCGTGGAACTATACTCTGTAATCTAACAATCCTGTAAGTCACTACAAGCCACCAATATGCAAATGCTTAGAGTAATAATGCTTTACTGTCCCGTTCACGATAGTGTTTTTTTCCTTTTCCCCATTGGGGGGGGGGATTGATGGTTTTCAGTCAACAGTAAAATACAGCAGTGTGTCCATGTGTGGCATTTCTCAGTTTTCCACATGACAATTCAACCCTCTCTAGGTCCTCCTCTGCCACCAGGATTTTGTAAGACTCAAGTGTCTGCAGAAGACATGACGAAGTAACTACAGTGCTAGTAAAGGCGTTTTTACCTGATGAAACCTTTTCAGATGGAGAATCAGGACAGCTGGGACGGCAGAGATAAGCAGCTGCTTCCTGGCATTCATATAAATCCCTTGGGATTGTTTTCCTGCATAAAATGTAACACATTTATTTATAAAACTCCAGTTTAAAACAGTATACGTAAATATAAAAGGCGGGCGAGGTTTGCAGCTTCCTTTTTCTATATATATAATAATAATACTTTTACTGGACAGAGACAGAGAGAAACTGTGAGGGAGAGACGCAGCAGTATAGCTTCACTACTTGTGAAGAACTTTCCCCTGCAGGAGGGGCCTGAACCTGCGAGTTACAGCACGTGTGCTCAGCTGTGGTGTCAGCACCTATGCCCTCTGACTGCTTGTTCTCAGTGGCAGTCATCTCCTCAGTCGACTTTACCATCCTTGAATAGTAATGAAGTCTGTTTTAAAACAAGCCACCTCGAATCACAGAATTCTCTCTGTTGACTCAAAGCTGGAGTGCACAGAAGAATTTCCCAACAAGCCCTTTTATTCCACTTTTTTTTTTCTTCTGTTGTTGTTGGACAGGACAGAGAGAAATGGAGAGAGGAGAGGTAGACAGAGAGGGGGAGAGAAAGACAGACACCTGTAGACCTGCTTCACCGCCTGTGAAGCGACTCTCCTGCAGGTGGGGAGCCGAGGGCCTGAACCGGGATCCTTGCGCTTTGTACTATGTGCGCTTAACCGGTGTGCTACTGCCTGGCCCCCTTATTCCACTTTTATAACGTATTATAGTTGCTAACTTTAGAAGATACAGTTATTTAAAGTCTTCAAAACTATGTCACTTTACAGAAGAATGATGAAATCTATGGAGCACATTAATGTCACTAGTGATACAATTGAAAGTTTTAGGAAATGCTTTTCTGAAATGATTTCAGAGACCAGATTCACTTGAATAACATGTAGGTGGCATCTTCAAGGCAGAGACAAACACTTCCTACGATTCCGTCTATTTCAACAAGAATCTAAGGAAACTTTACTCTGTTCCGTATCTTTAGACCTGAGATACAAATATGAATCGGACAAATCCCTATTCTCGTGGGGGGAGGGGGGGGAGACAGCAGAATGGTTATACAAAGAGATGCTCATGCCTGAAGCTCCAAGGTCCCAGGTTCCACCCCCACACCACAAGCCAGAGCTGAGCAGTGCTCTGGTGGAAATAAATAAAGAAATAAGTAAAAATAAAACAGTGAATCTCCAGTATGCAGGCAAAGATCTCAGGTCCCTCTGTGCGGGGTCTGTCACCCACCAGCCAGTCAGGTGACCGCAGCAGCCGGCAGCAGCGCCTTTTCCAAGGCCAGGTGCGCACTCACCTGTCGGGCCGCTTGCCCTTCGGTGCCTGTGCTTCTTCTCCGTACAGGTACAGGTGTCACACAGAAGCTTGTTGCTTCCCATCAGCAGCTCCAGCGACAGAGACAGGGCTGGACGGAGCACTCTGGGGCTGGCCGCGTAGCTCTGAGAAAGGGCCTGGAAAGCGCGGTGGCCGCCGCGGGCTGGAGGCGGCTCCTCCGAGAGGTCCGAGCCCTTGGGGCATCCGACGACCGGTCTTCTCTGGGGCCGGGCCGGGCCGGGCCGGGGTCTCCGTCTCCACCCGCCGGATGGGCATCGCTCAAGCCCAGTCGGGACACAGCTGCGGCCACCCCCGGGTGGCGGCGATCGGCCGCTGTCGGGCCCAGGCCTCGCTGTCTGTCCGTGGTCCGCGCTGCTCTCCGGCCCGCGTCGGGCCTTCTGCCCCGGGGGCTCCCGTCCCCTCCGTGCTGGGCTCGGGCTTCCCAGGCCCCCGGTGCGGTGCGTGACAGCGGCTCTGCCTTGCACGGGTCCTGCCGCGCGTCGGTTGATTCTGGGATGTGAAAGTGTTTGCGGAGAAAAGACTCTTAAGACTTGAGTGGAGGGAGAGGAGGCCTTCAGTCTCAGGCGGGCATTCAGTGGTCTTTAAACGAAAGCCTGTCGAGTGCCTCTGAAATCCAACTTCTAGCGCTCCCCGGAGTATGACAGGCAGAAAGTGGCTGGCAAGTCGTGCTGATCTCTAAAACAGGCCTTCACGGTGAGCTAGCGGTGGTGATGGCCTGCTGGCAAAGACAAGACGGGAGCAGCACTGTGGGGAGGGCTGGGAGGGCGGCTCTGGAGCCCCGAGCCTAACCTTGATTTCGGGAGTCTCGCCACATACAAGGGAGCACACTCACAAAGTTAGATTTGAGGGTACGCCCGCCCACCTGACAAGTTAGTATGAATTTTATCACGTAAAAACAGTTTTTAATGAAATAAAAACTTGTTTGATTTCTTTAAATTCACATGGGGCGATGCAGCAAACAGGCATGTCCCCAGTGACACGGCGCATCTAGACAATGGTCGTCAGGGGCTGGCAGCGTCACCGCGAGCATCACGTTCCTGCCCACTCCTGGCTGAAGGTGCACAGACACGGTAAGGGTTCTTGCCAGGGTCTGGGTAACGGGCATCACCTGTGTCTCCATCTCACTCTCCCTCCCCATCTCTCATGCTCCATCAGATAAAAAGAGAGTGGGAACATTTTCTTTTTAAATAAACAAGAAGAAGGAAGGGAGGGAGAGAGAGGAAGAGAGAGAGGGGAAATGACTATGATTGGTGGAGCTGTCTGCCGGCACAGAGACCCAGCAATATCCCTGGTGGTAAATTTTAAAAAGGGAAGTTTTCTCACCAAAATTATATAATCAAACTTGAACCTAACTAGGTGCGTAAGTCTGAGTTCATTAGAAAGGCAGTCAGGGAGCTAGAAGAGCCTGTCAGTCCCGTGGGGATGCAGAAAGATATTAACTGCTAGTTAATATTACAGATGCGCTAATGATACTGTATCTTTTTTTAAAATTTTTTTTATCTTTGGAAGAGACAGCCAGAAATTGAGAGGGGGAGATGGAAAGAGGGAGAGACAGAGAGACACCTGCCGCCCTACTCCACCACTCGTGAAGCTTTACCCTTGCAAGTGGGGACCAGGGGCTTGAACCCAGGTCCTTGCGCACTGTAACGTGTGCACTCAACCAGGTGAGCCACCGCCCGGCCCCTGTAGCAACTATCTTTAACATGAGTAGTATCCTCCAGATCAATTGAAGCAGTTGACACTGCTTCAATTTTAATTTTCAATTTTTGGATTAATTTGAAAATGATCAGGGCAGGTGGGAAAGGAGTATCAGGCAGACACAAATAACACGCAGCTGGTCATTAGATCATTATGAAGGCTTTCAGTCTGCCCAATTTCTTTCTTTCTTTCATTTTTAGACGGAGACGGAGAGCAGAAGGTGGAAGAGACCACAGTGCCAGAGCTTCCTTCAGTGGGGGAGGGGCTCAAACCTGAGGGCCCCACAGTCGCCAGTCCAATTTTCTCCACACGTGCGCACTCCTGAGGTCTTTTTATTGTTGCTGTTGTTAATTATTGGATAGAGAGAGAGAGAGAAACTGGGGGGTGGGGGGAGAGACAAAGGAGAGGGGGACCGGGTGGTGGTGCAGCTCGCTGAGTGCGCGTGGTACAATGGGCAAGGACCCGGGTTCGAGCCCTAGGTCCCAGCTGCAGGGGGAAAGCTTCAGAAGTGATGATGCTGGGCTGCAGGGGTCGCTGTTTCTCTGCCTCTCTTCCTATCTCCTCCTTCCCTCTCAATTTCTGACTGTGTCCAAGAAACAAATTAAATTAAAAAATTTAAAAAGAGAGATAGAGACGGAGAGAGACAGAGAGCTCACAGCCCTGCTTCACCAAGTTTTTCCCCTGCAGGTGGAGAGGAGTTTGGACCCCCGGTCCTGGCATGAGTGTGTTTAACTGGGAGCCCCACCACCGGGCCCTGCACCCTTGAAGTCTTAATAAACATTTTCTGAAAAATAAGTGTCTTGAAAATGGACATCATTTACCTTATATCTAGATGAAGGCTGCTTCTGGGCGGCTCCGGGTGGGGGCTGTTTTCCAGGCCGCGGTACCATCACGCTGTCCGGTGTCTGTCTCCTGAGGACTTCTGTATTTAGTCCCTTTCCCCAGAAGCACAGGTTTGGAAACCTAAGTAGATGCATGCACGAAATACAAAACTTTAGGGGGAAAAAATTCTAGATATTATCTACATTGTAAAATTTCAAACTCAGTCAAAATAGTTTAATGTCAGTCTTCAAAATATAAAGCAGAAGGTTTTTAATTCCTTGAGATTAAGAAATACATATGCTATTTCACACAGACATAAATAAAGCCAGTATCAAATAAGCCACACAAACTCTAGTGCATAGAAAAATGATTTTTAGGTACACAACAACATAGCCGACAAATGTTTTTTTTTTTATTTATTTATTTTTCCCCCTCCAGGGTTATTGCTGGGCTTGGTGCCTGCACCATGAATCCACCACTCCTGGAGGCCATTTTTTTTCCCCTTTAGTTGCCCTTGTTGTAGCTTCATTGTGGTTATTATTATTGCCCTTGTTGACGTAATTCGTTGTTGGATAGGACAGAGAGAAATGGAGAGAGGAGGAGAAGACAGAGAGGGGGAGAAAGATAGACACCTGCAGACCTGCTTCACTGCCTGTGAAGCGACTCCCCTGCAGGTGGGGAGCCGGGGGCTCGAACCAGGATCCTTACGCCCGTCCCTGCACTTTGCGCCACATGCGCTTAACCCACTGCGCCACCGCCCGACCCCCGACAAATGTTTAAATGAAGGACTCGTTGAATATTTTTATTATGTTTTTTCTCCTTACCCTTTCTTCTATTACAGGAAGTGAAACTTCAATGAAAGGATCTTTCACCGTAGAGACCTTAAAAAACAAGTATTGAGAACATCAGCTAGAATTCTTTTTATTTTTTAATATTTATTTACTTATTCCCTTTTGTTGCCCTTGTTTATTGTTGTAGTAATTATCATTGTTGTTATTGATGTCGTTGTTGCACAGGACAGAGAGAAATGGAGAGAGGAGGGGAAGACAGAGAGGTGGAGAGAAAGACAGACACCTGCAGACCTGCTTCACCGCCTGTGAAGCGACTCCCCTGCAGGTGGGGAGCCGGGGGCTCGAACAGGGATCCTGATGCCGGTCCTTGCGCTTGGCGCCATGTGCACTTAACCCGCTGCGCCACCGCCCGACTCCCTCTTTTTTGTTTTTAAATCATTTTATTGAGGGGGGTAGTGGCTCACAGTACAGGTGCTAACACACGGATACACTTCCTCAGCTTCTTGTGACAGGTGTCTGTGAAACACTGGCACCCCAGCTTGGGCCCTTTTTTATTAATATTTATTTATTTATTTCCTTTTGTTGCCCTTGTTTTATTGTTGTAGTTGTTAGTGATGTCGTTGTTGTTGGACAGGGCAGAGAGAAATTGAGAGAAGAGGGGAGACAGAGGGGGAAAGAAAGACAGACACCTGCAGACCTGCTTCACCGCCTGTGAAGCGACTCCCCTGCAGGTGGGGAGCCGGGGGCTGGAACCGGGATCCTTACGCCGGTCCTTGTGCTTTGCGCCACCTGCGCTTAACCCGCTGCGCTACCGCCCGACTCCCCCTTGGGTCCTTTTCTGCTCACTCCACTCCCCACCCCCCACCGAGTCCTTTGCTCTGATGTGCTTTGGTGACGACTTTCAGCTAAGTATATCTAATACTGTTAGATTCTAGCCATGTGATTTCAAAACTGTCCTTTAGCAAACAGCTGAAAGTCTATAAAAACTTACTTTGTTTTGTTAAAACACAGATGACATTCCAAGTAAGAGTTATCACTAAGTTCAAAGACAAGTCAAATCTGCTCTTGAGAAATGTCAGCAAGTGGCCAGGCAGTGGCATGCCCAGCTAAGCACATACACTACCAAGCATAAGAACATGGGTTCGAGCCTCCACTCCCCACCTGTAGGGGGATGCTTCACCACCGGTGGTGAAGCAGGTCTGCAGGTGTCTACCTCTCTTTCCCTATCTATCTATCTATCTATCTATCTATCTATCTATCATCTGTCTCCTCCCTCTCCCAATTTACCTGTCCTAGCAAATGAAATTTAAAAAGGCCACCACAAGTGGTGGATTCATGTACATACTGCTGGCACTGAGCCCCAGTGATACCCCTGGTGGCAATTTAAAAAGCAAGTCAGCAAAGGAGGCTGGGAAGAAAGCATACTGCTTATACAAAAGATTCATGGCTGAGACTCTGAGGTCCCAGGTTCACTCCCCTGCACCGCCATCAGCCAGAGCTGAGTTGAACGGTGCTGAGTTGAGCAGTGCTCTGGTAAAAGAAAAAAAAAAAAAAGGAAAAAAAAAAAGGCATTAACAGTTATTCACCTCACAGAAATTTCTCTTTCCTTTAAATGTAAACAAGAGGCAACCCATTCTATCATATTAAAATAAGTCAAAAAGTATATCTCAGGCTTGTTCTACGGTAGTCAAATAACACATTTGATTTTGAAATATCAACACTAATATCTATTTCCTGGAAGTGAGGCCATTTCTCCGCCGTACAGAGACACAGAGGCACAGAGAAGGCAAGGGCTGGGCAGTACACGCTGCAGCCGAGTGCAAGAATGGGAGGTCAAGCCCCCACTCCCCAGCTGGGGGCGGTGAAGCAGGTCTGGAGCTGTCTACATCTTTCTCTTCCCCTTTCCTTCTCAATTGCCCTCTGACCTATCAAATAAAATACAGAAAGAAGAAAGAAAAGAAAAAAGGGAAAGAAAAAAAAAGGAAAACTGGTTTCCAGGAGCAGGAGGATTCTTAGTATTGGCACTGAGTTCAAATGACAACCCTGGTGGCAAAAAGAAAGGAGAAAAAAAAAAGAAAAGAAAAAAAACAGAGAGAGAGAGAGAGATCACTTCTGTCAAAGTTCCCTTCATTCAGTGTTGTGGAAGCTGGGCTCGAACCTGGGACACTGATGACAAAGCCATACGCTACCAAAGTAACGTATTTAACCAGTCCATTTCTTAAAAGATATATTACTAACTATTACGCAGTGATATCACACAAATAAAAATCAATGACTATGAATGACTGCATGTGAAAGAAAACAGTGACCGTGACTCGAGCACAATCTACCCATACTGAGATGAATTCCAAGCACCTACATTGGCACATTCTTCACACATGACTGTGCTAGTTAATTCACCAAGAAAGATCTGATCTATGAAGTTCATTTTCACACCTTCTCTTCCATATGCTGCAAAAATAATACTTTTTAATACAAAAAAAAAAAAGTCAACTAACAACTAGTATGGAAGGCCACATGCTCTTGTCTTTGATTTGTGAAACTAAAATAAAGCAGATGTCTGGCACACTAGTAATATATTTTAATTAGGATGCTTTGTCTTTCTCCTTTATGATTTTGCAGAGAAAATATGCTTAAGCAAATACAAATGGAGGAGCCAGGTGGTGGCGCACCTGGTTGAGCGCACATGTTACAGGGCCCAAGGACCCTGGTTTGAACCCCCGGTCCCCACCTGCAGGGGGAAAGCTTTGCGAGTGGTGAAGCAGGGTTGCAGGTGCCTCTCTCTCTCTCCCCTCTCCATTTCTGACTATCTCTAGCCAATAAATGAATAAAGATAATAAAAAAGTAAAAAACAAATACAAATGGAAATGCCATTATGACCCAGCAGTTCAACCGCTTGCCATTTGCCTAGAAGACACACGCACTGATCTGGGGGCGCATGTACCCCATGTCCACAGCGGCTCCATTCACAATGGGAACCAGGGAGCAAGCAGAACGCTCTTTGGCAGAGGGCTGGATAGCAAAGCTACGCAGCAGACACTCCAAAGAGGATCTGGCGGCCATCAACACAGATGACACTGTGCCCTCTGGGGTAAAGTACACGGAGCTGTACAAGATGACGCTCAGTGAGCAGGTGACGAGGTGAAGGACACACACAGACCGGCTTCCCTTATACGTGGACACGGACAACAGGGCCTACAGATGTGGGGGAAATGGCAACCTGTTTTCAAGTCTGTGGGAGAACCACAGTGGGGGAACGTGGGGGTGGGGTGGGGACACAGACCCCTGGTGACAGGAGTGATGAAAAAAACTAATTCAAAAGATGGGGCCAGGCGGTGGCACACCTGGTTGAGTGCAGCACATGTTACAATGCGCAAGGGCCCAGGTTCAAGCTGCCAGGCCCCACCTGCAGGGGGTAAGCTCTGCGAGTGGTGAAGCAGGGCTGCAGGTGTCTCTCTGTCTGTCTCCTTCTCTAGCTCCTCTCCCTTCTTGATTTCTGGCTGTGTCTATCCAATAAATAAATAAAGATAATAAAAAATTTTTTTAAAGAATTAAGAAAATTTTTTTTAAATCAAGCTACCCAAAGTTTATGAGATAGAGAGAGAGAATATGACTGTCATCAACTACAGTAGTCTTCCAGAAATGATGAGCTCTTTCTTTACTATTTTATTTTATTTAGTTTTAGCATGTGTACTCAGGGCATACCACTGCCCGGCCAAGTATCTTATGTAAGTGACAGAGAGAGAAACTGAGAGAGAAAGAGGAGACAGAGGAGGCAGAGAGACCCTGCAGCCCTGCTTCACCACTCATGAAGCTTCCCCCTGCAGGTGGGGACTGGGGACTTGAACCCAGGTCTTTGTGCCCTGTAAAGTGTGCTCTCTACCAGGTGCAGCGCTGCCCAGCCCCTAAGATCATTTTAACAACAGGAAGGACACCACACTATCACTCTAGCGCAGACAGAGCCAGCGGGCCGGTTCTGGCCCTCCGTAAGCTGTGGCCCCACCGCTGCATCACCTCCCAGGTCGCCATTTAAGGTGATATGAAGCGGGAGGACAGCATGACGGTTCTGCAGAGACTCTCTTGCCTGGGGCTCCAAAGTCCCAGGTTCAGTCCCCCATACTATTATAAGCTGAGCAGTGCTCTGGTGAGAAACAGATAAAAAATAAGTAAGTGATAAAACATCATTTGAACTGTTCCATCAATTTTTAGGCAGACTCATACCTGGATATAGTCACAGACATTTATGGAACAGTAAGGAAAAGGAACTTGGAAGAGGGAAAGTGGGGAGTTATGCTGAACATACACTAGGTGGCACTGTCTGAAAATAAAAGCATGAAAAGAACACGAGACTTCAAATCCTAAACCCTTACTTGCAATAATGCTTTGAAATATACAATTACAATGTATGCATATCTGTTTATAAATTATGGACATGTAGCATATAAAACAACAAAGAATTCAGAATAGAATACCAAAAAAATGTTGAATGACTTGTAAAAATGATGACTTCCATTATTAGTGAGCATCTCAAGACAGGATGTGAATTTAGGACACGGCAAACCATCAACAGTGTGATGAGTAACCCACACTTCAATACTGACAATTATGAGACGTGAGCCTAGAATTGATATCATCATTCCTGCCTTGTGCTTTACCAGATAAGCAGTCAACACTATATAGCATATACATGTGATCCGACTTAGGAGTACTGCCCTCAACATATGAATTCTTTGCAGAAAGAAATCCTTGCAGTAGTTAATAGGCATTTTATCTATTTAAAATGATATCCAAGGAGTGGGGGGTAGATAGCATAATGGCTATGCAGACAGACTCTCATGACTAAAGCTCCAAAATCCTGATTCAATCCCCCGCACCACCATAAACTAGAGCTGAGCAGTGCTCTGGTAAAAATAATAATAATAATAATGAATAAATAATAAAGAGGGACCAGGAGGTGGCACACCTGGTGAAGCGCACACATTGCAGTGCACAAGGACTCAGGTTCAAGCCCCTGGTCTCCACCTGCAGGGGGGAAAAGCTTCACGAGTGGTGAGGCAGGGCTGGCTGCAGGTGTCTCTCTGTCTGTCCGCCTCCCTCTCTGTCTCTGCCTCTCCCTCTCAACTTCTCTGTCTGTATCCAATAATAAATAAAATACAATAAATAAAAGAATCTCTATTAATCCACTTACAAAAGCACCTGCAAAATGGCATCACACAGTGAGAGTAAACCAGAAAGTGAGACTGTTACTTCTCACGTCCTTCTGAGTCTCCCTTGAGGCGCCTCAGGATGGCAGGAGAGTCAGTTTGCTTATTTAAAGTTTTCCTGATTGGTGAGAAAGAGCAAGAAAAAGCAAGCCGGCCAGACCGCCACTAGCGCGTGTGCCGCTGAGCGTCCAGGTCAGGAGCCTCACACGTGGGGGTCCAACACTCTTCACTGCATCACCGTCTGGGCTGCAAACTTACTTTCTGTCTGTCTGTCTGTCCGTCTGTTTGCTTTTTGATTCACTCGAACACATCCTAACATTCTCTTTCTAGGACTCGAGTAAGGACTATCTTCCAGCTACTGGTGTCGGCACATTTTACAGCTGCTACTTTAAAGAATTAGTCTACAATAGAATATTTAGTTCCTTTCCCCCTGAAAAAAAAACTTCTCGCATTTTCTCCCAAAAGAAAGTTTTAACAGTGCAAAGAGTCGACATACCTTTGACTTTTTTCCTAGTCACGTCATCAGCAGTTTCAGTAGTTGGGTTGTTGAAAGCTTTTAAAATGCTGGCTTGTATTCTCTACAAAACAGAATTAGTAAGAATCTGATATGAAGCTTTATTATAATCAGTTCTCTAGTCTACTAAGCGAATTGTTGAATTTTTTTAAAAAAATAAACATGTTCTTTTCCGACAGCCAAATTAAAAGGGGGTGTGTGGCTATCTGGCTTTCTGGCTGTGGACTGGACAGGGTGCAGTGGATCATATGAAACTCTCAAACATGAGCTTCTGAGCTCTATCCCTGGCATCACATAGGCCAGTGTTACTCGGGTATTCTCTCTCTCTCCCTCTCTCTGTCTCCCTCTCTGCCCCCTTCTCTCACTCATGTTAATAAACATTTGAAAAAAAAATACGGTGAAATAGCAGATTCTAATATATCAAGATACATATCAAAAAAACCTTTAAGAAACATATATAGGGGCCAAGTGGTAGCCTACCTGGTTGAGCACATGTTACCAAGCACAAGGATGCAGATCCAGCCCGCGGTCCCCACCTGCAGGGGAAGCTTTGCTCTCCCTCTCTGTCACCCCCTTCCCTCTTGATTTCTAGCTGTCTCTATCCAATAAATAAATAAAGATGATTTTTTTTTATTTTAAAAAGGTTAAAAAAGGAAACATATATAAATTCTCTTGTAACACTGGAGTGGAAACATGTAAGAAATATGCATTCCATATCTGTAGTTGATATAAAAAGACTTAAAAAAAATGTTTATTCACAGGGACGAGGTGGTGGTGGACCTGGGTTGTTTTTTTTTAATATTTATTTATTTTCCTTTTTGTTGCCCTTGTTGTTTAACATTGTTGTGGTTACTGATGTTGGATAGGAGAGAGGAGGGGAGACAGAGAGGGGGAGAGAAAGACAGACACCTGCAGACCTGCTTCACCGCCTGTGAAGCGACTCCCCTGCAGATGGGGAGCCGGGGGCTTGAACTGGGATCCTTATGCCGGTCCTTGTGCTTTGCACCACGTGCGCCTAACCCGCTGCGCCGCCGCCCAACTCCCAGGTGAGGATATTTTGGTAACAGAGCATGGCGTCAAAACACAGAAGCAAAATCGGAAAACAAACGGCAGATTTTTTTTGCTTTGTAATAGCACCAGAGAAGAACTGCATGACACGGTCATGTTTAAGTTCACTTACAATAGTACAAGGCTATCATGCTAGAAAGGAGCAGCCGTAAACCGGGGGGGGGGCATCCTGGAGGCTGATTATCTGAACTGATCAGAAAGTGAAGCTTATTCACAACATGAAGATATTGCCTTGTCACTTTGTCAGACTCAGCCCCTCAACAAGGAAAATCATTCTATTTACTGAATCAGAGCATAGAAATATATATGTATGTTGCCTCCAGGGTTAGCCCCAGGCTCTGTGCCTGCACTATGAATCCGCTGCTGCTGGAAGCCATCTTTTTCCATTGTTACTGTTGCTGCTGTCGTTGTTGGACAGGACAGAGAGAAATGGGGAGAGGAGGGGAAGACAGAGAGGAGGAGAGAAAGACAGACACCTGCAGACCTGCTTCACCACCTGGGAAGCGACCCCCCTGCAGATTACCTGCAGGTGAGGAGCCTGGGGTTCAAACCAGGGTCCTTGTGCTTTGTACTATGTGTGCTTAACCCGCTGTGCCACCGCCCGGCCCCCAGTTTTGCACCTTCCTAGAGAGCATATGTGAGGGTAGCAGGACTAAGAGGAGGAGGAAGCTCAGTGACTCAGTGCCCTCGGGTGGTGCTGGGGGCTGGAGCCTTGGTGGCAGGTGAGGCAAGCTGACACATATTTTGGGGAGATGTGAGACTTTACCCCAAAACAAAATTTTATAAAAATAGCATTTCTTCAACGAAAAAATTCTTTTCTCTGTTTAAACTACCTTTTATTTATTTAACTATAGAGAGGGGAGAGGAGGGGTTGGGCGGTGGTGCAACGGGTTAAGTGCAGGTGGCACAAAGCGCAAGGACCGGCGTAAGGATCCCGGTTCGAGCCCCCGGCTCCCCACCTGCAGGGGAGTCGCTTCACAGGCGGTGAAGCAGGTCTGCAGGTGTCTGTCTTTCTCTCCCGCTCTCTGTCTTCCCCTCCTCTCTCCATTTCTCTCTGTCCTATCCAACAACAAAGCAACATCAACAATGGCAATAATAACCGCAACGAGGCTGCAACAACTAGGGCAACAAAAAGGGGGAAAAATGGCCTCCAGGAGCGGTGGATTCATGGTGCAGGCACCGAGCCCAGCAATAACCCTGGAGGAGAAAAAAAAAAAAAAGAAAGGGGAGAGGAGAAAAGATGAGGAGAGAGGAAGACCCCAACAGCCCTGCCTCTCCACCTGTGAAGCCCTCCTTCTTGGAGGTAGGCATCCGGGGCTTGAACCTGGGTCCTTGCACATGGTGACATGTGGTCTCAAATGGGTGTGCCTCCTCCTAGTCCCTAAATTTATTTTTATTTTTATTTTTAAACAGGGGCAGGTGGTGGCTCACCCGTGTGTGAAGACACAGACTCAAGTGGTCCGGGAGGGGGCGCAGTGGATAAAGCACTGGACTCTCAAGTATGAGGTCTCGAGTTCAGTCCCTGGCAGCACAAGGACCAGAGTGACGTCTGGTTCTTTCTCTCTCTCCTCTTATCTTTCTCATTAATAAATATATAAATTTTTTAAATCTTTAAAAAAAAAAGCCCCTGGGAGTTGGGTGGTAGCGCAGCGGATTAAGCGAACATGGTGCAAAGCGCAAGGACCGGCTTAAGGATCCCGGTTCGAGCCCCTGGCTCCCCACCTGCAGGGGAGTCGCTTCACAGGCGGTGAAGCAGGTCTGCAGGTGTCTGTCTTTCTCTCCCCCTCTCTGTCTTCCCCTCCTCTCTCCATTTCTCTCTGTCCTATCTAACAACGACAACATCAACAACAACAACAATAATAACTACAACAAGGGCAACAAAAGGGAATAAATTTTTTTTTTTTTAAAAGAAGACTGACCTTAGTCTCCTCTGTCCTCAGTGCGTCCAGTAAGTAATGAAGAAGCTCCTGGTTGTCCTGCTGTTGAAAACTCTTGAATCTGGGAGCCCTGTGATTCACAAGCAGAGCAGGAGAGAAGAAATTATTCCACGGCTTATCAACAACATAGTCCCGCTACTGAAAATCATTTTGAAATAACATAGCTTGAGACTCCATTTCTTTTGTTTTTTAATATTTATTTATTCCCTTTTGTTGCCCTTGTTGTTTTATTGTTGTAGTTATTATTGTTGTTGATGTCGTTCATGGCTGGATAGGACAGAAGGAAATGGAGAGAGGGAGGGGAAGACAGAGAGGGGGAGAGAAAGACAGACACCTGCAGACCTGCTTCACCGCCTGGGAAGCGACTCCCCCTGCAGGTGAGGAGTCTTTTTCTTTTACAAACTTCCCCCCCCTTTTAAAAATTATCTTTATTTATTTACTGGGTAGAGACCGTCAGATATTAAGGCAGCAGAGAAGAAGAAAGACAAGGACAGCAGCAGCAGGCCTGCATCGCCACTTGCAAAACTTTCCCCCTGCAGGTAGGTGCTGGGGGCTCGAACCCAAGTCCTTGTGCTTTGTAACAAGTGCGCTCAGCCAGGTGCGCCACCACCCACCCCCTAAAAGTCTTCAAAATGTCTATATAATTCATATCTTGTAATTCAGGACTACTTATATTAAGGTTGAAGGTGCACCTACTTCTGACAAAGCTGATTAAAAAGAATTTTAGGAGAAACTGGTCCTTTTTCAGTCTCCTTCATGCTCTGAAGAAACAGGAACAAGGCTGCTGTCAGCGGTCCTGGGCTTGAAAGGTCCGCCACGAGTGGGTCCTTTAAAACACACCATCAGTTCTATCTCAGAAACACAGTCTTAAAATAAGATACTAGGAAAGGTTCAAGAGCAATACAAAATGAATATATATTTAAAAAAAAAACAAAACAGAAAATGGGGTTAAATGTCTTACCTTAAAAACACAGGTTTCTCATATTCTCTGCCCCTTCTTAATAAACTACTATTTAGGAAAGAAATCACCAATCCTAGGCTGAGCTCCTTGTTTTGTTTTTATTCCAAGCACTGCTCAGCGGTGATCTATGGCAGTGCAGGGAACTGAACCTGGGACTGTGGAGCCTCAAGCATGGGAGTCTCTTTGTATAACCATTATGCTGTCTGCCCCCACCCTCCAGATGCTCTTTTATTTTTTCATATATATTTTTTTCCCCCAGGATGCTCTTAACTGTCGTATAATGTGCTCGTCAAAAAAGTTTCTTGTCTATTGGACATGTGTACAGCTTCCCAGTCATAATCTCTATTTATCTGAAAATAAACATAATTTCCCCAGAACGTTTTACTAACAAAGAATGGGGTATCCTATCACAAATCTAGTGCATCCTTCTGCTGCAGGAGACACAGAGTTTAACAGAAGCAACTCAAATTATCTGCAGGAAAAATCTTCCATAGTTCAAAAAAAAAAAAATTCCTTACCACATTTTATTTCCTAAAATGTTATCTTCAGGGAGCCGGGCAGTGGCGCAGTGGGTTAAACACAGGTGGCGCGAAGGGCACGAACCGGCATCAGGATCCCAGTTCGAGCCCCCCGGCTCCCCACCTGCAGGGGAGTCGCTTCACAGGCGGTGAAGCAGGTCTGCAGGTGTCTGTCTTTCTCTCCCCCTCTCTGTCTTCCCCTCCTCTCTCCACTTCTCTCTGTCCTGTCTAACAACAATGACAGCAAAAAAAAAAACCAAAACAAAACAATAATAACAACAAGAATGATAAACAAGGACAACAAAAGGGAAAAAAATTTAAATTGTAAGCGGAGACTGGGGGCTTGAACCTGGTTCTCTGTGCACTGTTCACATGTGCACTCAACTGAGAGTGCCGCCGCTCAGGCCCCTATAGTTCTTTTTCCTTTTCTTTTAAATTATTTTTTCTAGTCTTCTGACTTCCATCTCAGTTCTGAGAAACAGAAGAGGCTTTACTTGAGCGATGTGTTCAGGATTTAACGGAAGAGTTATAATACAGTTATATTTCTTACCAGCTGGGGGTCTGAGGAAGGAAAAATCTTGAGTTTGGTGACATTTTCTTTGAGTTCACTAATCAGCTCAGTAAAGATGGCAGACTGTGCCAAGTTCTACAGGAAAACAAAAGCAAAGCCTTTTTTATTCATTTTCAATACGGCTCTAGTTTTATAGAACACTCTTGAGGTTTCAAATTTTATCTACCATAGCGAATTAGAAAAAAAATAAATAGTACTCGTTACATGTAGTAAGTGTCACTACTGCAGCCGAGTGATGTCAACATGGAGCTTTCCCAGAAGCGCTGTGAAGAAGGGTGTGTGCTGTGATGGGTGGAGGACAGTGAGGGGAGCCGGCACCGCACGGGCACCGCCCAGTCGGAAGCATGCCTTCCATGACTCAGCCCCACATTTCTCCCCAGTGCCAGGTTACACAGCTCAAATAAAAGTAACTGGTGCTGGCCTAAAGCAAAGCGAAAGCTTTTAGCAGGCTGCGGAGTGGCGCACATGATCCAACACTCAAGGACCCTGGTTCAAAGATCCCGCTCCCCACCTGCAGGGCAAAAGCTTTGCAAGTGGTGAAGCAGGGCTGCAGGCGTCTCTCTCCCTCCCTATCTCCCCTTCCCTCCCTGTCCTATGAGATGAAACAAAGAAGGGGAGAAGGGGCCAGGCAGCGGTGCCCCCAGTGAGGTGGACACACGGAGCCTGCTTTCAGCCTCGTCTCCTCACTTGTGAGTGGTCAAGCAGGTCTGCAAGTGTCTGTCCGTCTCCCTCTCTGTCTCCCTACCTCTCACCTCTCTCAAGTTTTTCTCTGGCCTGTCCAAAATATATATCTATATATATAGAGAGAGATAGATAGATAGGATAGGTACATAGAGATATCTATCTATCTAGATATATACAGATGGGGGGGGGCGCAGTGGATTTGCCCTGCAGACACCAGCCCCAGCAATAACCCTGGTGGCAAAAAAAGAAAGAAAGAAAGAAAGAAAGAAAGAAAGAAAGAAAGAAAGAAAGAAAGAAAGAAAGAAAGAAAAAGGTTTTGCAGTCATGAAAATAGATATTTGAAGAAACTCAGCTCTGCCTGGTCCGACCCCTGGGCCTCATGCAGCAGGGCGCTGCTCTGGCTTTTCTGTGTCTGAAACGATCTCTGTGAAATAAACACATCTAACCTTTTCTTCACATTTTACAAAGGTTTCTGGTGGCTCTTACCTGCAAAACTGCATTAAAGAAGCAAGTATTTCCTGAATGTATAATTCCTTTTACAGACGTTACACTGTTGCCTTTCCTCCCCTTCTTTTTGTCACCTATTTCACATTTTTCTTCACAGTGTCTTATGATTTTAGAAACTGCATCTATGTTAGAAAAAAAAAACAACATGATAAGAAATAAAATTAAATATGTGACATGATTTAATAAAATCAAGAAAAACTCCCCGCTCGCCAACGTGAATCTGTTCCTGAAGGGCAAGAATCCAAATGAATGTCTCTGGGTTTTTTTCTTTCCTTTTTTTATTGTTGTAGTTATTGTTGTTATTGATGTCATTGTTGCCGGACAGGACAGAGAGAGATGGAGAGAGGAGGGAAGACAGAGAGGGGGAGAGAAAGACAGACACCTGCAGACCTGCTTCACCGCCTGGGAAGCGACTCCCCTGCAGGTGGGGAGCCGGGGGCTCGAACCGGGACCCTTATGCCGGTCCTTGCGCTTTGCACCACCTGTGCTTAACCCGCTGCCCAACTCCCTCTGGGTTTCTTATCTGTTCTCCACACTGCTCTGGGGAGTCTTCAGTCCCATGGTGCACATGTCTCTCTCCCCCTCTCCGTCTCCCTCTCCCTCTGTGTCTCTCTCTCCCCCCCATACACACACGCACACACGCCAGCCAGGAGTAGTAAGCCACTCCAGCAGCAGCAACAACAACAACAGAATCTTGTAAAAATTAACAGAACTACATCATAATATGCAGGTAAAATACCCAAGTTTATGGCACATAAATAACATTTTAACATTTCTTTTTTAAAATCTTTTTTTTATTATCTTTATTTATTTATTGGATAGAGACATCCAGAAATCGAGAGTGAACGGGGAGATAGAAAGGGTGGGAGAGAGACAGAGAGACACCTGCAATCCTGCTTCACCACTTGTGAAGCTTTCCCCCTGCAGGTAGGGGTCAGGGGCTTGAACTCGGGTCCTTATGCACTGTAACATGTGTGCTCAACAAGGTGTGCCACCACCCGGCCCCCAGCTTTAATGTTTCTAAAAACCGTTCTCAATAGGTTATTGCCTACCATCACAATACTTTTCTTTTCTTAATCACTCCAACACCATTTTACAAGTTCTTACAGAGCTGGGTATATGGTCCCTTGAAGAAATATGATTCAGCAAAAGTATTTTTTTGGTTAACATTCATAATAATATTACCCTAATATTTTCCATTTATGAACATGAAAACAGAATGTTTGGGGAAACAAACTAGACTGTTTAGCTCTATTATTGAGAATATATATCGTGTGTACATGCAGATAGATCCTACACACACACACACACACACATACACGTGTGACTTCTACATGAGAATATACTTCCAGAAAGGAATTCTGTTTAAATCTTCTAAGAGAAAACAGTGCTTTTAAGCCGCAGCCTACACATGACAAATTTATATATCTGGGTAGCACATTTACCCATCAGTTTTCAAAACATCTGGGGTGGTATCCTAAAGTAAATAATGTTCATAAGACCATCTGGACAAAACTGCAGGCAAAAAAAAAAAAAGCACAAACATATGGGAAACCAGATTTTCCCCTTCCCTTCAGCAGTGAGGACTGACGAACGCTGAGCTGGGAACAGCCACGCTCCACTGTGCGCTGCCTCTCAGCACCACCTGGCTCCCCACACACAGCCACCGAATACAGCCAGGACGGGCAGCGGCAGCAAAGACAGCTTATTTTATGGCTAAATAGCTACTTCACACAAGTGGCGGGGGCCCGTGTGTGGATTTCTACATGTAATTCCGTGAGAATATATTCAAAATTAATTATGCTGCTAGACCTGAATACTAAGCACATCACCTAATCAACTAGGAGAAATACATCTTCTTCTTTTTGTATTTATTTATTTATTTTCCCTTTTGTTGTCCTTGTTTTTCATTGTTGTAGTTATTATTGTTGTTGTTATTGATATCATTGTTGTTAGATAGGACAGAGAGAAATGGAGAGAGGAGGGGAAGACAGAGGGGGAGAGAAAGACAGACACCTGCAGACCTGCTTCACCGGGGGCTCGAACTGGGATCCTTACGCCTGTCCTTGTGCTTCGTGCCATGTGAGCTTAACCCACTGCGCTATGGCCCGACTCCCAGAGAAATGTGTTTTATTTAAAGTGTAAGGTTTTCAACTTACTGAGATGCAAACAGACTAACGAGGGCTGACAAAACGCCTCACTCAGACAGTGTGCGGCTTTGCTGCCCGTGTGCACCGCCCAGGCCCCTCCTCCCCCGCCAAGTTGAAGAACTTTTAGTGCTGTGTCTTTCACGCTCTCCCTCTCCCTCTTTCCCTCTTTATCCAAACAGAAGACAAGAAGAGACTCAGGTGGTGAGTCTTTAGGCTTTCAAGACCAAAAATTGGCAGAAACACCAGCAAAGAAAAAGTTCCCAACGAGGTAGCTAAGACTCAGAAGAGTTTTTAAAAATTTTTTTATATTTATTTTTCCCTTTTTGTTGTCCTTGTTTTTTATTGCTGTTATAGTTATTACTGTTGTTGTTACTGATGTCATCGTTGTTTGGACAGAAAGAAATGGAGAGAGGAGGGGAAGACAGAGAGGGGGAGAAAACGCCCCTGCAGGTGGGGAGCTGGGGGCTCGAACTGGGATCCTTACGCAGGTCCTTGTGCTTTGCGCCACCTGCACTTAACCCACTGTGCTACCGACCGACTCCCTACAGTCTTTTATTTTTATATTTTTAATTATCTTTATTTATTTATTGGATAGAGTCAGCCAGAAATTCAGAGAGTAGGGGTGACCGAGAGGGAGAGAGACAGAGAGACACCTGCAGCACTGCTTCACCACTTGCAAAGCTTTCCCCCTCCAGGTGGGGAATGGGGGCTTGAACCCGGATCCTTGTGCATTGTAACGTGTGCACTCAACCAGGTGTGCAACCACCCAGCCCCTGTAAGTATACAATCTTAAGAAAATACAAGACGGGGTTGGGAAGACAGCACAGTGGTTATGCAAAAAGATTTTTATGCCTGATACATGAATGGTCCCAGGTTCAACCCCTAGCACCTCCACAACACAAAGTTAGCAGTGCTCTGGTAAAAGCAAACACACACAGGAGAGTATAAAAGGCAAGGAAAGGGGCCAGGTGGTGCCGTACCTGGTTGAGCGCACACATCACACTGCGCAAATCTAACTGCCGTTTTATGCAAGGAGTGTAGGATCAATGAGTTTAACAGAATGTTTTATGTTCAATATAAGCTCTTTAAAAATGGTATCAGCCAGTATTAAAAGTATAGACCAGGGAGTCGGGCGGTGGCGCAGCGGGTTAAGCTCACGTGGTGCAAAGCACAAGGACCGGCGTCAGGATCCCTGTTCCAGCCCCTGGCTCCCCACCTGCAGGGGAGTCGCTTCACAGGCGGTGAAGCAGGTCTGCAGGTGTCTGTCTTTCTCTCCCCCTCTCTGTCTTCCCCTCCTCTCTCCATTTATCTCTGTCCTATCCAACAACGATGACATCAATAACAACAATAACTACAACAACAATGAAAAACAACAAGGACAACAAAAAGGGAAAAAAAAATATATATATATAGTAAAGACCGGGTTTACTGGTCTAGCAAATACTTTGTGAATCATCTATCTAATTCAACAGAGCAAACCGATTTGATTTCACCGGAAATTCCTCTATTCTGTGTTTGTAGAATACGTATATGACATTTACCATAAGTCAGGGAATATTAAACCACTTTATAGTAAGATGTATCCCATGTGCTTCTCACAAGAAAATTCTCTTGCTCTTTTTCAATTCTGGTTACATGTAACCTACATTAGTTCAGAGCTTTACTATTGTCCTCAGGTTCCTGGTCTGTATTTGAGGAGAAGGGTGCGGTGGTGAGACGGTTTTTCTAAAAGCACATGGCAGCATCAGATGTGAGTCCCACGCAGCTGTAGGCATTCTTCTGGGAACCTGCACTGGGCCCCTCAACTGTTAATGCAATTGCCTAAGGCAGCCGTGCAGCAGTAATGTGACTGGCTCAGTCCCACAATTGAGAGAAGCTGAGACTCGCAGGGCCTCAGCTCCTTCCTCCACCTTGGGGACCCAGCACAGCCTTGATGCACTGGCTGTCAGGATTCCCGCTCTCTCCAAGCTAACCGTTAACCTGAGAAACCTTTACTTAGTTGTAGAATGTCGGCGTGGACACAGGAGCGGACAGGTGTAAACAGAGAGGTATTTTATATCCGCGTAGCTCAGACCTCTGCTGAGTGATCTTTCCGAGGCAGAACTCGTCTTTGGCTCCTCAGCTGGCATTTACTGCTGGCTCTCTGTTTCTGCTGAGTAGTCTCCGGCCGTGAAAAGGTCCTTCACCGTCGGCTAGGTACTAGGGTGCCACCTCTCGAGCTTCAACCCTCATCATCCACCAACATCACAGGACTAAGCCTGGCAACTGGCGGAGCCCCCGAACGTAGTGAGCTCTCTTTGACCCACAAACCTCTAAGACTCTTAATTCCAAAAGTGTCCTGATGCCTTCAGAGGATAACAGTCCAGAGTATTCTCACAGTCCGCTGTGGCAGCGACAAAGCAGCGGTATGTGCAGAGACACTTAATGCTGTGTGACCCGTCCATACCCTTCACTGGACCAAAAGATCATTAGCAGAGAGAGACCGAGAGACCTTTTATCTCTAGTAGCTGGTATGATGTAGAAACAAAAAAAAAAAAAAAAAGAGGGTCTCTTCAACAAATGGTGCTGGGGAAATTGGGTTGAAACATGCAGAAGAATGAAACAGAACCACTTCATTTCACTGGACACAAAAGTAAATTCCGAATGAGCCAAGGCCTTGGATGCTAGTCCAGAACCTGTCAAATGCTTAGGGGAAGATGTTGGCAGCGGTCTTTTCCGTCTAAGTTTTACAGGCGACTTCAGTGACTCAAGTCCAATTTCAAGGAAGACAAAAACAAAAGTAAACCAGTGGGACTACATCAAACTGAAAAGCTTCTGCACAGCAAAAGAAACCACCACCCAAAGAAAGAGACCCCCAGAATGGGGGAGGATCTTTACACCATATGTCAGAGAAGAAGCTAATAACCAAAACATATAAAGAGCTCACCAAACTCAGTAACAACAAAACAAATGAAGCCCCATCCTGGGGGCCTGGTGGTAGCAGCCCGGATGACTCCATCCATAAGTGGGGAGAAGATACGAACAGAATATTCACCACAGAAGAGACCCAAAAAGCCAACAGACATATGAAAAAGTGCTCTAAGTCTCTGACTGTCAGAGAAATGCAAATAAAGACAACAATGAGATACCACTTCACTCCTGTGAGAATGTCACACATCAGAAAAGGTAACAGCAGCAAATGTTGGAGAGGGTGTGGGGTCAAAGGAACCCTCCTGCACTGCTGGTGGGAATGTCAATGGGTCCAACCTCTGTGGAGAGCAGTCTGGAGACCTCTCAGAAGGCTAGAAATGGACCTGCCCTGTGACCCTGCAATTCCTCTCCTGGGGATAGATCCTAAAGAACCCAACACACCTATTCAGAAAGATCTGTGCATACCTTTGCTCACAGTAGCACAATTTGTAGTAGCCAAAACCTGGAAGCAACCCAGGTGTCTAACAACAGGTGAGTGGCTGAGAAAGTCGTGGTACATAAACACAATGCAATACTACTCAGCTGTTAAGAATGATGAACTTTGGGGCTGGGTGGTGGCACACCTGGTTGTGCACACGTTACAATGTGCAAAGGCCTGGATCGCGCCCCTGGTCCCCACCTGCAAGGGGAAAGCTTCCCAAGTGGTGAAGCAGTGATGCAGGTGTTTCTCTGTCTCTCTTCCTAGCACTCCCTTCTGTCTAGATTGCTGGCTGCCTCCATTCAATAAATAAATAAAGATTATTAACAAAGAATGATGAACTCAATCTTCTCCAGCTTGTCTTGGCTAGAGCTTGAAGGAATCATAGCAAGTGAGGTAAGCCAGAGAGAACGATGAATATGATGGGATGGTCTCACTCACAGACAGAAGTTGAGAAATAAAAAAGGAAAGGGGAAACACAGGGACAGTGGCACGGTGGCAGGTGCATTAAGCACACATGGCATGAAGCACAAGGATGGGGTAAGGATCCCGGTTCGAGCACTGCTCAGATCTGGGTTACGGTGGTATGGGACACTGAACCTGGTACCTCAGAGCCTCAGGTATGAATCTGTTTTTATAACCACTGTGCTAGCTAACCCCCAACCAGCTACTCCTAGTGAACTCTTTCTATGCGCTGTAGAATAATCCCACTTCGTTAAGATTTCTTTAGCAAGTGCTTGACTTACTTGTTTTAGAAGCATGCTTCTGGAGAAAATCCACTGTTTGAGACAAAGCCTTCTTATTACGATATGCCAATAATTTTCATCACATTCATAACACCTGAAAAAATATAACATTTAGGAAAACATTATGGAAGACCCTTCAATAATTTGCACATCAGATAGTCGAGTTGGTCTTTATGCACTTGTCCTTAAATTACAGGACAAATGGAATTCACAGGAAAGACAAAAGGTTAATCTATAAAAATAAATACAGAGCAGTTCAACTTTTAAAAATTTATTTATTTATTTTTATTTTATTTATTTATTCCCTTTTGTTGCTCTTGTTGTTTTATTTTTGTAGTTATTATTGATGTCATTGTTGTTAGGACAGAGAGAAATGGAGAGAGGAGGGGAAGACAGAGAGGAGGAGAGAAAGACAGACACCTGCAGACCTGTTTCACCGCCTGTGAAGGGACCTGCCTGCAGGTGGGGAGCCGGGGGCTCGAACCCGGATCCTGACGCCGGTCCTTGAGCTTAGCGCCACCTGCGCTTAACCCGCTGCGCTACAGCCCGACTCCCTAAAATTTATTTTTTAAGTAGAAGCAGAGAGAGCAAATGGGGCCACAGCACTTAAACTTCCTCCAGTCTGGTGGGGGCCAGGCTTGAACCTGTGTCGTGCCCGGGGCAAAGCAAAGCACTGCCAAGGGAACTATTTTGCCGGCCCAGGTGCAGTTCATAAGGAACTTAGCATTCAAAATCAAGTTCGGAGAACTTATCCTAAGTGTGATGGTGTGTCATGGAGGCTTTTTAAGTCAGATATGTTCCAATTAACTTTAAAAAAAAAAAGAGCCACTTTAATTGATGTCAGATTGGAAGGGATTAGAAGTAAAAACTGAAGGGGGGGTGGGGGCAGAGCCACGATGGTGACTCAGAAGCAGCTGCTGGCTTGAGCTCTGACAACAACTGCTGGAAAGCGTAGGATCCTGGCCTTCAGCAGGACGGCAAACAAGTTCTAAGCCTGACACCAAGGAGCCGCCAGGTTCTGGATGCCAGCAGGATGCAGACCAGACTTCTCTGGACAGACGACCCCACCCATGTGTCCTGGAGCTCTGCTTCCCCAGAGCCCTGCCCCACTAGGGAAAGAGAGAGGCAGGCTGGGAGTATGGATCCACCAGTCAACACCCATGTTCAGCGGGGAAGCAGTTACAGAAGCCAGACCTTCCACCTTCTGCATCCCACAATGACCCTGAGTCCATGCTCCCAGAGGGATAGAGAATAGGAAAGCTATCAGGGGAGGGGATGGGATATGGAGATCGGGTGGTGGGAATTGTGTGGAATTGTACCCCTCCTAATCCTACAGTCTTGTTAATGTCTCCTTTCTTAAAAAAAAAAAAATGAAGAACAACAAATTCACTTGTTTCTTCCTTTACTTGCTGCGCTGGGGCCTCACACATGCAGAATTCCACCTCTCCTGGGATAAATGTTTCTCTTTATTACAGACAGAAATAGAGGGAGAGACACCAAGGTCCTGCTCCCCCAGTGGTGTGCGGAGAGGGCTCAAGGCCAGGGCTGTGCACAGGGTAAGGCACACAACTTACTGAAATACTGGGGAGCTGTCTCCTACTCCTATTTATCTTTTAGTAGGAACTGTAATGAATGAGATAAAAAAAAAATAGGAGAAAAAGAAGTGTCCAAATACTGCCAAGGCAGGGGCCTGGTGGTGGCGTACCTGGTTGGCAGCACATGCTACATACAGTGCACAAGGACCTGTGTTCAAGCCCCGGTTCCCACCTGCAAGGGGAAAAAGCTTTGTAAGTGGTGAAGCAGGGCTGCAGGTGTCTCTCTGTCTCTCTCCCTCTCGATCATCCCCTTCCCTCTCAATTTCTGGCTGTCTCTATCCAGTGAATAAAGATAATTAAATAAATAAAGATAACGGCCAAGGCAGGGCAGAAGCTGAGGGTCTGCCAGTGAGTTTCAAACAGGAGAAATTTGTCTCCTGTCCAGGCTAAACTTGGCGAGGTTTCAAGATATTTTTGGTTGTCGCCCTGGAGAAGCTGTTATTGGCGGCCAGTGGGTAGAAGCCAGGGACGTTGCTTAACATTTTATAACATAGCAGATGGTCCCCTCCCCAGAAAGGATCACCAGCCTCCATGCCACTAGTGCTGACAATGAGGGAGCCTGGGTGGACGGAACAGGACTTGCTCCAAATTGCTGGTTGGCTCAACCCGTGGGTGATGAGTACAGAGAAGTCCATTATGGCGTTTCCCCCTTTTATTAAAAAGCGAGAAAGAAAGGGGCTGGCAAGGTAGTTCGCGTGGAAGGGCATCTGCTTTGCCCCAGCCTGCAGTGCGCACGCGGGATACGTGATGCCTGGGAGCGTCGCTGCTAAGGCGCTTGCTTCTCTTCATGCTTCTCTTTCCAGCTAGGAAATGTCCTCAGCCGAGAGCAGCGTGGGTCTGCGGGCTGCGAGGAAAAGCTGCAGGGGAGAAGGAGACAGCTGCAAGACTCCTGGCTTCCTAACCTAAGTCATGACGAGCCCACTTAGAGATGCAGAAACGGGCCGGGCGGTGGCGCAGCGGGTTACGTGCAGGTGGCGCAAAGAGCAAGGACCGGTGGAAGGATCCCGGTTCGAGCCCCCGGCTCCCCACCTGCAGGGGAGTCGCTTCACAGGCGGTGAGGCAGGTCTGCAGGTGTCTGTCTTTCTCTCCCCCCTCTCTGTCTTCTCCTCCTCTCTCCATTTCTCTCTGTCCTATCCAATAACGACGACATCAATAACAATCATAAAAAAGGGCAACAAAAGGGAAAATAAATATTTTAAAAAATGCAGAAGACACATCTTTTCTGGAAAGCTATCTTCCACTAAATTCACTAACTAGAACTCTGAGAGACCATGATGGAACAGCGTGTTGAAGAGTGTTTTCTGAATGTGACTTGTTACGCCAACGTCCTCTTACATACTCACGTCTTCTTCCTACAACTGCGAGTAGTCCCAGATTCTCAGTGTGTTTGGGTTTCTTTTCGAAATAGTATTCAGTGGCTGGTGAGGCAGCACAATGCTTGCGTCCATGCCGGCGACCCTGAGCTCCCTGGCTGAGTGCCAGCACTGCCATAAGCCAGAAACTGAACCTTGGATCTTCAAGTCTGGGGCATGAAAGTCTGTTGCGTGACTGGTATGCTGTTATAGAGTTGAAGCGATTAGTTACCAGGCTCATTACGACAGTTACTCAACTGGTTTAACAATTACCAAAATAAAAATATAACTGTTCATTTGTACAATGGTGAAATGTTAATAAATGTTTACTGAAGTCGCAACTCAATTATTACTTGGCATAGAACACACTGTTATGCCTTCAAAATAAAACCTGCAGGGACTGGGCAGCAGCACACCCAGCTAAGCTCATAGATTACCAGCACAAGGACCCGGGTTCGAGCCCCACTCCCCACCTGCGGGGGGTCCACTTCACAAGCAGTGAAATAGGTCTGCAGATGTCTTTCTCTTCCTCTCTCTATCTCCCCCATCCTCAATTTCTTTCTGTCCTATCTAATAAAATAAGAAAAGGAAAAAAAAAAAAAGGTTACTAGAAGCCATGGAGGCCCACTGACTAGAGAAAATAAAAAAGAAATTTAAAAAACCCTGTGTAGAGGCAATAAATTTCAGTGACTGGAGAGGTGAACAGTTACAGAGCTCAGGATTTGTAAGCCTGAAGCACTGAATTCCATCCCTAGCAATTTGTACCAGAGTAAGGACCTGACTCTCTCTCTCATTAATAAATAAATGATTTTTTTTTAAAAAGGCTGAGTTCAAAATAATTCTTATTTTCCAGGTACTGCTCAAAAGCTTTTTCAGGTTTAATCTCTCACAGCAGTAACAAACTGTGCTGTGGGGGCCAGGCAGCAGCGCAGTGGGCTAAGCGCACGTGGCGCAATACGCAAGGACCGGCGTAAGGATCCCAGTTCGAGCCCCCGGCTCCCCACCTGCAGGGGAGTCACTTCACAGGTGGTGAAGCAGGTCTGCAGGTGTCTGTCTTTCTCTCCCATCTCTATCTTCCCCATCTCTCTCCATTTCTCTCTGTCCTATCCAACAACAATGACATCAATAACAATAGTAATAACCACAATGATGATAAAACGACAAGGGCAACAAAAGGGGGCAAAATGGCCTCCAGGAGCAGTGGACTCATGGTGCAGGCTCTGAGCCCCAGAAATAACCCTGGAAGAAAAAAAAATACAAAAAAAAAAAAAAAGCGTGCTGCTATGAACATACATATACATCAAATTAAAAAGCTTCTGCACAGCAAAAGAAACCACTATCCAAACAAAGAGACCCCTCACAGAGTAGGAGATTTTACATGCCATATCAGAAAGAGGCTAATAACCAAAATATATAAAGAGCTCACCAAACTCAACAACAAGAAAACAAATAACCCCATCTGAAAATGGGCAGAGGATATGAAAAGAATATTGACCAAAGAGATCCAAAAGGTGCTTCACTCCTGTGAGACTGTCCGACATCAGAAAGGACAGTAGCAGCACATGCTGGAGAGGCTGTGGAGACAGAGGACCCTCCTGCACTGCTGATGGGAATGTCAACTGTGGAGGGCAGTCTGGAGACGCTCAGAAGGCTGGTAGTGGACCTGCCCTGTGACCCTGCAATTCCTCCCCTGGGCATATGTCCTAAGTAATCAAACACACCCATCCAGAAATATCTGTGTGCGCCTGTGTCCACAGCAGCACAATGTGTAAGAACTGGGGGTCGGGTGCTGGCGCAGTGGTTTAAGTGCAGGTGGCGCAATACGCAAGGACCGGCATAAGGATCCCGGTTCGAGCCCCCGGCTCCCCACCTGCAGGTGAGTCGCTTCACAGGCAGTGAAGCAGGTCTGCAGGTGTCCGTCTTTCTCCCCCCTCTCTGTCTTCCCCTCCTCTCTCTATTTCTCTCCGTCCTATCCAACAACAACAGCATCAATGGCAACAATAACAATAATGACAACAGCAAGGGCAGCAACAGGGGCAACAAAATGGGGAAGGCAGGTCTCCCGGAGCAGTGGATCGTGGTGCAGGCACTGAGACCCAGCAATAACCCTGGAGGCAAAACAAAAAATTGTAACAGCCAAAACCTGGAAGCAACCCAGGTGTCCAACAACAGATGAGAGGCTGAATAAGTTGTGGTCTATATACGCAATGGACTACTACTCAGCTGTTAACAACGATGAATTCGCCTTTTTCACCTTGTCTAGGCTGGAGCTTGAAGGAATTCTGTGAATGAATTGAGGATCAACCTTAGAAAGACAAGGATGAAGATGGGATGACATCACTCATAGACAGAAGTTGAAAAACAAGATCAGAAGGGAACACACAAGTAGAACCTGGACTGGAGATGGTCTCTTCCACCCAAGTAAAAGACTCGGGTGGGTTGGGGGGGTAGGGTTCAGGTCCTGGAAAAGGATGACACAGGACCGAGTGGGGGCTGTATTGTTGTGTGGAAAACTGAGAAATGTTACGCATGTACAAACTGTTGTATTTACTGTCGAGTGTAAAACATTAGTCTCCCAATATAGAAATTTAAAAAAAGAAGTTGAAGAATAAGAACAGAAGAGAAAACAGAAAGCAGAACCTGGACTGGAGTGGTGTACTGCGCCAAAGTCAAAGACTCTGGGGTGGGGGGGGGGGTCCAGGTCCTGGAACAGGAAGGCCGAGGAGGACCTGGTGGGGGTTGTAGCGTTCTGTGGAAAACTGAGAAAGGTCACACAGGTGCAAACTATTGCATTTTACTTTGCTGCTGACTGTAAACCATTAATTCCCCAATAAAGAAATGTGTAAATAAGCATTGTCATGGAACAAACTGCCAGAAGCCATTTCAAAGGGAGACAGTTTGTTTACAATGGGAAACAGTGCACTCTCCGAAGGGCCTGAGCCAGGAGTGATGCAACAAATAGTATTTCAAAAGTATAACTTTTTTTTCCTTCCACTGATGAGAAAACGAGATACAGGAAGGCTGGCAATGAAATAAAAGGACAATGGCAGTGTGGACCTGTGACAAACTTCGGAGCACTTTAAAAAACACTCATTAGGCCAGGGGAGATGGTGTTAATGGCTGGCTAGGCCAGGCTTCCATGTCGAAGGTTCCGGGGTCCCAGGTTCAAGCCCTACTCACACCGTAAATCAGAGCTGAGCAGTGCTCTGGAGTATGTCTCTCTTTCTCTCTTATCCCCTCTCTCTCTCTCTCTCTCTATATATATATATATATATATATATGTGTGTGTGTGTGTATGTGTATATATATGTATATATACACATATATGTATATATTTTTCATAAAGACAGCAAAAATATTTTTGTTAACTTTAAAATTTTTATTTATTTATTCCCTCTTGTTGCCCTTGTTTTATTGATGTCGTCGTTGTTGGACAGAGCAGAGAGAAATGGAGAGAGGATGGGAAGACAGAGAGGGGAGAGAAAGACAGACACCTGCAGACCTGCTTTACCGCCTGTGAAGCGACTCCCCTGCAGGTGGGGAGCTGGGGGCTCGAACCGGGATCCTTCCGCTGGTCCTTGTGTTTCGAGGCACCTGCGCTTAACCCGCTGCGCTACACCCGGCCTCCCAAGCAAAATATTTTTAAAAATCACTCATTAATATGGTAATGACGGCCAAGCGCATGTTTTGCACTCTGAGGCCCAGTGTTCAACCCTGAGCACCTTGTTCAGCACAGCAGAGCAGTGCTCCCATCTCTGTCTGTCGCTAGTCGACATCAGGGAGGAGAAGCGGGAGCAGGGTACGGCACTGGACTGTCAAGCGTGAGGCTCCGTGTCCAACCACGGAAGGCAGGAACCAGAGACGCTGTGGTTCTCCCTCTCTCACTAGTGAATAAGCACAGATATCACCGGCCTGGGAGGCGACACAGTAGACAAAGTGGTGAACTCTCAAGCATGAGGTCCTAAGTTCAAGACCCAGCATCGCACGTGCCAGAGTGATGCTCTCACCCTCGACTCCTCTCCCCTCTCCCATCAACCAACCAACCAATCAAGTTAAAGTAAATAATAGGGGCAGGGGAGATAGCGTAACGGTTAGAAGATTCTCATACCTAAGTCTCCCAGGTCCCGTGTTCAATCCCCTATACCACCATAAGCCAGAGATGAGCTGTGCTCTGGTAAAAATAAATAAATAATAGGGCTGGCAAAATAATTTACTTGGATAGTGAGTTTCTGCTACGTGTACAACCCGTGTTCAAGCCCAGTCTTCACTGTACTGGAAGAAACCGTGGTGCTGTGGACATTTATATTCTCTCTATGCCTCTGCCTCTATCTGAAAGAAAGAAAGAAAGAAAGAAAGAAAGAAAGAAAGAAAGAAAGAAAGAAAAGAAAGGGGAAGGATGGAGGAGGCAGAGTAGAAAAAGAAGGAGGAGAAGAAAAAGAAGAAGGAGGAAAATAAATAAATGAACGAACCTTTTCAAAGACTCATTAAATGCTGGCTTTAAGCTGGTGGGCTTTAGCTTTGATTAGGAGTCAGAACCACCTACAGAAAGTAAAAACAGTTTGGAGCTTCCTGAAATCATTAAAACTTAACCTACCAGTGACCCCAGAATTTCTCTCCTAGGCATCTATCCAAAGAACACAAAAACACCCATCTGGAAAGGTCTGTATGCACATTCACATTCGCTTGGCATCGTCAGCCATCACAAACACCCCAGTGTCCATCACACATTCGCTTGGCATCGTCAGCCATCACAAACACCCCAGTGTCCATCACACACTCACTTGGCATCGTCAGCCATCACAAACAACCCAGTGTCCATCACACATTCGCTTGGCATCGTCAGCCATCACAAACACCCCAGTGTCCATCACACACTCACTTGGCATCGTCAGCCATCACAAACAACCCAGTGTCCACCACACATTCGCTTGTCATCGTCAGCCATCACAAACAACCCAGTGTCCACCACACACTCGCCTGGCATCGTCAGCCATCACAAACAACCCAGTGTCCACCACACACTCGCCTGGCATCGTCAGCCATCACAAACAACCCAGTGTCCAACAGCGGCTGGTCCATCAGAGGCGCTACTGTGAAACAGCGCGCGGCTCTAGCAAGCAAGGACGCGGGTGGAACGAGAGGTAGGCATGAAGTCAGCCGTAAAGAAGGCTGGTCCCTACTCCCAGAGGGGGAGGACGAGTGTTAGGGAAGATGACTAGAGGGCTCTGAACTCTGAACTCCATCAGGACCTGGAGAGAAAAGAGGGAAGCAGGAAGGATACTCAGAAGTAGTAACAGGTGTAGGTGTGACTCAGAAAGGAAGAGAAGGCAGGGACATAGGAAAAATGGGTCGATAGATAAGAAATAATAATCAACCCGTGTTTGTGACCTAGGAAACCCGCTGCAGCTTCCGCATTTCAAGCCCTGGGTTCCAGCCAACACCACAGAAAGACTCTCGGCACGGGACCGAGGGAGGCTGCAGTGGCGCCTTAGGGGCTCTCCCTGCTTGTCCATCTCGCTCCCTAGACAGACACAGAATAAATAAACTGGACCGGAAGGTAGCTCAGTATGTGCACGGCTCTGGGCTCATTCTCCCATGGAATACCCGCGCATACACACAAAGGATACAGAAGAAAAAGAGAGAGGATCACTGCAGTGTTTTCTTCTTTAAATTGTATATTTACAATTCACATTAATTTTCTCAAATTATTTTGCAGGTTGTATTCAGACTTTTAAAGAAGCGTAAACCTAAACACCTTGGAATATTTTGATATGGTAAGAAGAGACATTTCTGTGGTCCGGGAGGTGGCGCAGTGGATAAAGCATCGCTCTCAAGCATGAGGTCCTGAGTTCAATCCCCTGTGGCACTTGTACCAGAGTGATGTCTGGTTCTTTCTTTCTCTCTCTTTCTCATAAATAAATAAATTATTTTTTAAAAAAAGATTAAAAAAAAGAAGAAGAGACATTTCTGACAGTGGGTGTAAGTACTAACAAAGCGGAACTCACCACATAACCCGCGAGCTCAGACTGATCACAGCACGGTGAGGCTCTGATCTCCAACTCCTGCAGTGCTTCAGTGCATGCTGGCTTTCCGAGTTTTTACCGCATCCCTAAAGATGAATAAAAATGCTGTTTTGAACATTTGCAAATGATTTTGTTTCATATAAATCAAGACTTAAGTCACACTCAAGTTCATACTAACTTTTTGTTTTTAATTTTAGACAAGAGAAAAAAGTTCAAGAGAATACAGATCCTCGTTAATTTCCTAGAAGAGGGTTTTTGCTATATAGTATTTACCTAAAACAACCATGAGGCAGGTAAGCAGAGGAAAGAAGTACGCAACTTATACAGGCAGCACAGAGCCAGACTCGCACCAGACCTTTCTGCAGGAACCATGGAGGCCGGAGCAGAGCAGCCAAGGGTTTAAAAGGTAACTGCCGGCCATGCGCGCTCCATCTCGTAGACTATCATTTGAGCAGGAAGGAGCCACCAAAACAGGGCCAGACAGTCAAAAATCAAGAGTTTGCCATCACCAGACCTGCCTCGCAAGAGCTACTAAAAGGACAGCTGAGGAGAGAGGAACAAGGAGCATTTAACTCTCAATACACAGTGATACGCAGTAAAGCAAACCCAGAAACACAAACTACAGAAATATGTACAGGGCTGAGCCCTGGTGGAGAAATATATAAACAAATTAATCAAGTAAATTAAAAAAAAATCAAAAGTTTCGCACAGGCTTACGTTCTGCCCGCCCGCCTCCCTAAGGGCGCGCTACCCTCACGGCTTGGTTTTCGGCGCAGACCCTCAGCTCCTGTTTTACCCCCAGTGAAGTCTGGATTTCCCAAGATGAAGCACTCACTCCTTTCCAGAATAAATCTATTCTCCTTGGCAAAGCCTGGGAGGAATGGTCTATAAATTATTTCTTGGGGGGGCTGGGCGGCGGTGCGCCTGGTTGAGCCGCCTGTTACAGTGCACAAGGATCTGGGTTCGATCCCCCGGGTCCCCACTGCAAGGGGAAAGCTTGGGGGATCGAACCCAGATCCTTGTGCAGGGCTGCAGGTGTCTCTTTCTGTCTCTCTCCCTCCCCTCTTGATTTCTGGCCATCTCTATCCAATAAATAAATAAATAAATAAATAAATAAATAAAGATTTAATAAATAAATAATTTCTTGGGGCAACCCAAGAACCTCTTCAGACTGGCGGGCTGGCGCCTGAGCGGCATTATTCTGCCCTGCTGGAGGAGGACACGCGGGGAGAGGCGGCACAGGCCTGCCCTGCTGCTTGTGATTCCCGCTCGCACAGTGCGGCCACCTGCAGGCGGGGTACCGGGGGAGCTGCGTCCTGCGCACACTCAGCCTTGGAGAGATCACATCTCAGCGTGGGATGATTTTCTATTTATGATCAACAGCCCATATCCAGGCTGGGAGTATGGATCGACCCGCCAACACCCATGTCCAGTGGGGAAGCAGTTACACAAGCCAGACCTCCCACCTTCTGCTCCCCATGGTGATCCTGTGCCCTGGCTCCCAGAGGGATCAAGAACAGGAAAGCTTCCAATGGAGGGGAGAGGATACAGAATTCTGGGGGTAGGAGCTGTGTGGAACTGTACCCCTCTTATCCTATGGTCTTGTCGATCATAGTTAAAATTACAAAAAAAAAAAGGTTTCTTACCTGAAAGCCACATTTGAGGCACAACCAAATGTCAGAGGGAAGTGCCAGCTGTCCATCGTAGCAACCTCTTTCTTTTAAGCATTCTCCACAAACTGACCATGGATTTTCAGTGACTCCTTTCTTCACGCGACTCACACTGACAGCACGACTTAAGTGTTGGCAAGTGACACCCTCTGAAGAAGAGAAAAACGACATTTGAACATGTCCTTTGTCCAATCACTGTGCTATCAGCAGTCAACAAAGTCAACATCGTTCGAGCGCCGTCACTAAAAGGCATGGGAGACGCCAACAGTAGCTCCAGAGAGCAGACCCTCCGTGATTCCATTTCCAAGCCAGAAAATGACAAGATGTGGCGAGCAGCTGCACGATTCTCAAGGCCCACAGACCGGGGCCTGGGGACGGCACAGTCGACTCTCTTGACTGGTCGCACCAAGCTACACATGTGATACGACCACGGAGACACACACACACACACACACACACACACACACACAAGGCCCACACAGACCAGGGCCTGGGGACAGCACAGTTGACTCTCTTGACTGGTCACACCAAGCTACACATGTGATATGACCACAGACACACACACACACACACACACACACACACACGGACCACAGACCAGGGCCTGGGGACAGCACAGTCGACTCTCTTGATTGGTCGCACCAAGCTACACATGTGATACAACCACGGAGACAAACACACACACACACACACACACACAAGGCCCACACAGACCAGGGCCTGGGGACAGCACAGTCGACTCTCTTGACTGGTCACACCAAGCTACACATGTGATATGACCACAGAGACACACACACACACACACACACACACACACACACACACGGACCACAGACCAGGGCCTGGGGACAGCACAGTCGACTCTCTTGACTGGTTGCACCAAGCTACACATGTGATACAACCACGGAGACACACACACACACACACACACACACACAAGGCCCACAGACCGGGGCCTGGGGACGGCACAGTCGACTCTCTTGATTGGTCGCACCAAGCTACACATGTGATACAACCACGGAGACAAACACACACACACACACACACACACACACAAGGCCCACACAGACCAGGGCCTGGGGACAGCACAGTTGACTCTCTTGACTGGTCACACCAAGCTACACATGTGATATGACCACAGAGACACACACACACACACACACACACACACACGGACCACAGACCAGGGCCTGGGGACAGCACAGTCGACTCTCTTGACTGGTTGCACCAAGCTACACATGTGATACAACCACGGAGACACACACACACACACACACACACAAGGCCCACAGACTGGGGCCTGGGGACGGCACAGTCGACTCTCTTGACTGGTCGCACCAAGCTACACATGTGATACAACCACGGAGACACACACACACAGACACAAGGCCCACACAGACCAGGGACTAGGGACAGCACAGTCGACTCTCTTGACTGGTCACACCAAGCTACACATGTGATATGACCACGGAGACACACACAGACACAGACACACACACACACACACACACACACGGACCACAGACCGGGGCCTGGGGACAGCACAGTCGACTCTCTTGACTGGTCGCACCAAGCTACACATGTGATACAACCACGGAGACACACACACACACAAGGCCCACACAGACCAGGGCCTGGGGACAGCACAGTCGACTCTCTTGACTGGTCACACCAAGCTACACATGTGATATGACCACGGAAACACACACACACACACAAGGCCCACAGACCGGGGCCTGGGGACGGCACAGTCGACTCTCTTGACTGGTCGCACCAAGCTACACATGTGATACAACCACGGAGACACACACACACACACACATACAAGGCCCACACAGACCAGGGCCTGGGGACAGCACAGTCGACTCTCTTGACTGGTCACACCAAGCTACACATGTGATATGACCACGGAGACACACACAGACACACACACATACACACACTTACTCACACACACACGGACCACAGACCGGGGCCTGGGGACAGCACAGTCGACTCTCTTGACTGGTCACACCAAGCTACACATGTGATATGACCACGGAGACACACACAGACACACAGACACACACAGACACACACACACAAGGCCCACACAGACCAGGGCCTGGGGACAGCACAGTCGACTCTCTTGACTGGTCGCACCAAGCTACACATGTGATACAACCACGGAGACACACACACACACACACACACACACACACACAAGGCCCACACAGACCAGGGCCTGGGGACAGCACAGTCGACTCTCTTGACTGGTCACACCAAGCTACACATGTGATATGACCACGGAGACACACACAGACACAGACACAGACACACACACACACGGACCACAGACCGGGGCCTGGGGACAGCACAGTCGACTCTCTTGACTGGTCGCACCAAGATATACATGTGATATGACCACGGAGTCACACACACACACACACACACACACACACACACACGTGATACGACCACGGAGACACACACATACAATATGACCATGGAGTCACACACACACACACACAGACACGTGATACGACCACAGAGACACACACACACACACACACACACACATACACGATACGACCATGGAGACACACACTCATACACACACACACACACAATACGACCATGGACACACACGTGATACGACCATGGAGACACACACACACAGACACGTGATACAACCATAGAGACACACACACACACACACGATACGACCATGGAGTCACACACACACACACACACACACACAAACACACACACACGTGATACGACCACGGAGACATACACACACACGATATGACCACGGAGTCATACACACACACACAGACACACAGACACGTGATACAACCACGGAGACACACACGATACGACCATGGAGAAACACACTCACACACACACACACGTGATATGACCATGGAGTCACACACTCATACACACACACACACACATGATACAACCATGGACACACACACAGACACACACACGTGATACGACCATGGAGACACACACACACAGACACGTGATACGACCATAGAGACACACACACACACGATACGACCATGGAATCACACACTCACACACACACACGTGATACGACAATGGAGACACACACACACGTGATACGACCATGGAGTCACACACACACACACACACGATTCGACCATGGAGACACACACACACACACACACGTGATACGACCATGGAGTCACACACTCACACATACACACACACGTGATACGACCACGGAGACACACACTGACACACACACACACAGACACACACACGTGATACGACCATGGAGACACACACACACACATGATACAACCACGGACACACACACTCACACACACAAATCTTACAAGCTCCGAGGACTGCTCAGTTGCAGTTTCCTGGTTCTGATACTATATGGTAATACGTTAAAAAAAAAAAAACTTAAAACAATCATCAGTTGCCAAGAAAAACAGCTCAGATGGCAGAGTGTCAGACTCGCTGCCTGAGGTTCCTGGCTTGATGCCCAGCAGCGCATGGAGCTGAGTGGCGCCCGGCTTGTCTCTCTACTGTGTGAAACTAACCCCCTCGTGCATGATATGTTCATCTAAAAAAAAAAAAAAAATCAAATTTCCATACTTCCCACTTTTATCTTTTCTAAAAAATTTTAAAGCATTTTTTTTCTTAAAAAGCATTTTGTTATTAGATTTACTTATTTATGAACATAAGAGAGAAACAAATGAACAAAATACAGCATCACTCACTCCGGTACCTGTGATGTCAGGGATCAAACCTGGGACATTGTGCTTATAAATTCAGCAGTCAGCATCACTCACTCCGGTACCTGTGATGCCAGGGATCAAACCTGGAACATTGTGCTTATAAATTCAGCAGTTAGCATCACTCACTCTGGTACCTGTGATACCAGGGATCAAACCTGGGACATTGTGCTTATAAATTCAGCAGTTAGCATCACTCACTCCAGTACCTGTGATGCCAGGGATCAAACTTGGGACATTGTGCTTATAAATTCAGCAGTTAGCATCACTGACTCCGGTACCTGTGATGCAGGGAACAAGCCTGGGACATTGTGCTTATAAATTCAGCAGTCAGCATCACTGACTCCGGTACCTATGATACCAGGGATCAAACCTGGGACATTGTGCTTATAAATTCAGCAGTCAGCATCGCTCACTCCAGTACCTGTGATGCAGGGAACAAGCCTGGGGCATTGTGCTTATAAATTCAGCAGTTAGCATCACTCACTCCAGTACCTGTGATGCAGGGATCAAACCTGGGACATTGTGCTTATAAATTCAGCAGTCAGCATCGCTCACTCTGGTACCTGTGATACCAGGGATCAAACCTGGGACATCGTGCTTATAAATTCAGCAGTTAGCATCACTCACTCCGGTACCCGTGATGCCAGGGATCAAACCTGGGACATTGTGCTTATAAATTCAGCAGTCAGCATCACTCACTCCAGTACCTGTGATGCCAGGGATCAAACCTGGGGCATTGTGCTTATAAATTCAGCAGTTAGCATCACTGACTCCGGTACCTGTGATGCAGGGAACAAGCCTGGGACATTGTGCTTATAAATTCAGCAGTCAGCATCACTGACTCCGGTACCTATGATACCAGGGATCAAACCTGGGACATTGTGCTTATAAATTCAGCAGTCAGCATCGCTCACTCCAGTACCTGTGATGCAGGGATCAAACCTGGGGCATTGTGCTTATAAATTCAGCAGTCAGCATCGCTCACTCCGGTACCCGTGATGCCAGGGATCAAACCTGGGACATTGTGCTTATAAATTCAGCAGTCAGCATCACTCACTCCGGTACCTGTGATGCCAGGGATCAAACCTGGGGCATTGTGCTTATAAATTCAGCAGTTAGCATCACTGACTCCGGTACCTGTGATGCAGGGAACAAGCCTGGGACATTGTGCTTATAAATTCAGCAGTCAGCATCACTGACTCCGGTACCTATGATACCAGGGATCAAACCTGGGACATTGTGCTTATAAATTCAGCAGTCAGCATCACTCACTCCGGTACCTGTGATGCAGGGAACAAGCCTGGGACATTGTGCTTATAAATTCAGCAGTCAGCATCACTGACTCCGGTACCTATGATACCAGGGATCAAACCTGGGACATTGTGCTTATAAATTCAGCAGTCAGCATCGCTCACTCCAGTACCTGTGATGCAGGGATCAAACCTGGGACATTGTGCTTATAAATTCAGCAGTCAGCATCGCTCACTCCGGTACCCGTGATGCCAGGTATCAAACCTGGGACATTGTGCTTATAAATTCAGCAGTTAGCATCACTGACTCCGGTACCTGTGATGCAGGGAACAAGCCTGGGACATTGTGCTTATAAATTCAGCAGTCAGCATCACTCACTCCGGTACCTGTGATGCCAGGGATCAAACCTGGGGCATTGTGCTTATAAATTCAGCAGTTAGCATCACTGACTCCGGTACCTGTGATGCAGGGAACAAGCCTGGGACATTGTGCTTATAAATTCAGCAGTCAGCATCACTGACTCCGGTACCTATGATACCAGGGATCAAACCTGGGACATTGTGCTTATAAATTCAGCAGTCAGCATCACTCACTCCGGTACCTGTGATGCAGGGAACAAGCCTGGGACATTGTGCTTATAAATTCAGCAGTCAGCATCACTGACTCCGGTACCTATGATACCAGGGATCAAACCTGGGACATTGTGCTTATAAATTCAGCAGTCAGCATCACTCACTCCAGTACCTGTGATGCAGGGATCAAACCTGGGACATTGTGCTTATAAATTCAGCAGTCAGCATCGCTCACTCCGGTACCCGTGATGCCAGGTATCAAACCTGGGACATTGTGCTTATAAATTCAGCAGTCAGCATCACTCACTCCGGTACCTGTGATACCAGGGATCAAACCTGGGGCATTGTGCTTATAAATTCAGCAGTTAGCATCACTGACTCCGGTACCTGTGATGCAGGGAACAAGCCTGGGACATTGTGCTTATAAATTCAGCAGTCAGCATCACTGACTCCGGTACCTATGATACCAGGGATCAAACCTGGGACATTGTGCTTATAAATTCAGCAGTCAGCATCACTCACTCCGGTACCTGTGATGCCAGGGATCAAACCTGGGGCATTGTGCTTATAAATTCAGCAGTCTAGACACTGCACAACCTTCTAGCACCTTCCCTGCCAATTTGGTTTTTACTACTACCAGGGCTGTCAATGGGGTTCAGTGTCTTCCTAACAATTCCACGGCTCCTAGGGGTCATTCTTCCTTTTTCTTTCTTCCTACCTTTCTTTTGTTTGATTGACAGAATATTCCGTTTCAAGAAGAAAGGAGACTTTGTCTTTTGCTACAACATGAATTGAACGGAGGGCTCCTGCTACAGGAAGTCAGAGGGCAGATACCATTAAAGGATTTACAGCCCAAACAGGCAACAGACGGGGAAGCTTGAAGAAACCGTGAGTCTATGGCTGCAGATCCAAGATGACCAAGTGGGCAGGGTAGGAGGAACAGACACAGAGAGACACATGCGACACTGCTTCACAACCCACGAGGCCTCCCTCGCTGCAGGTGGGGAGTGGGGCTTGAACTCGGGTCCTTACACATGGCAACATGTCTGCTCACCAGGTGTGCCGCCCCCTGGCCCAACTGTTTTCGTTGTTTGTTTGTTTGTTTTACAGTTCATTTGTTTATTAATAAGAGGGAGGGTGGGAAGAACACAGCAGAGCATCAGACTCGGGACCTCGCGCACTCAGGTTCATTCTAGTCACAGCACCACTTTCTGGGGTGTCTCTATGCCCCACCCCCTTATTTTGGTTGTCACAGGGCTGCACTGCTTCAAGCTGACTTTTTTAGATAAAGAGGGGGGGCGGAAAACGGGCGGTAGCACAGCGGGTTAAGCGCACGTGGCGCAAAGCACAAGGACCAGCGTGAAGATCCTGGTTCGAGCCCCGGCTCCCCACCTGCAGGCGGTGAAGCAGGTCTGCAGGTGTCTATCTTTCTCTCTGTCCTATCCAACGACGACGACATCCATAACAACAATGAAAACAACAAGGGCAACAAAAAGGAAATATTAAAAAATATCTTAAACAAAAAAAGAGAGAGACACAACACAGAACCAAGGCAGGCCACCTGCCGTGAGACTGAAACCTGTGCGTGGCAGAGCGGGCGTGGGCGTGCTATCCGGCTGTCCGTCCTACACAGCAGGCTCCGGGGCGGCAGACACAGCTCACCCTTATTCACCGGGGGCGGCCCGGCTCCGCCAGGCTTGCAAGCCAAGGGCAAGTGCTGGCCTGTCACGCGGGCAACGCCACCGCGGCACGGAGAAGCGCTGGTGCTGGGGTGCCTCTGGCTTAACTCGCTCTTTCTCCCCTTCTTGCTCTTAATTTTTAAAAAAATATTATTATCTTTATTTGTTTATTGGATAGAGACAGCCAGAAATTGAGAAGAAGGGGGCAAGAGAGAGGGAGAGGGACAGAGAGACGCCTGCAGCCCTGCTTCACCACTTGTGAAGTCTTCCCCCTGCAGGTGGGACCCGGGGGGGCTTGAACCCGGGTCCCTGGGCACTGTGACACGTGCGTTCAACCAGGTGTGTCACCACCCAGCCCCCCTTCCTCCCCTTCTCTTTGCCTCACATGAAACTCTCTCACATATAATAAGATAAATCTTTTGTGAAAATAGCAACAGACTTCTGGGGACGAGAGAAGTTGTTATTCTGCATATCCGTTATCTCAGGGGGGCTAATTTCACTGCCCCTCCCCACAGGGGAGCGCCTCTTACCCTGCCCACTCAGTAGCCTCAGATCTGCAGATATAGACAAAAGGTTTCTCTTAAGGTTTTTTTCTTTTTTTACTTTTATTTATTATTGGATAGAGACAGAGAGAAATTGAGAGAGGAAGGGGAGGGAGAGAGGGCGAGAGGCATCTGCAGGTCAACTTCACCACCCGTGAAGTTTTCCCACTGCAGATGGGGGCCAGGGGCTTGAACCCGGGCCTTTGCACACCACAGCGTGTGTGCTTACACCAGGTCTGCCACCGCCTGGCCCCGACTAAAGGTTTCCTGAAGCTTCCCCGTCTGTCGCCTGTTTGGGCTCCTAAATCCTTTAATGGGTGAGATGAACTAAGCGCACGTGGCGCAAGGTACAAAGCGCAAGGGCCGGCGTAAGGATCCCGGTTCGAGCCCCCGGCTCCCCACCTGCAGGGGAGTCGCTTCCCAGGCGGTGAAGCAGGTCTGCAGGTGTCTGTCTTTCTCTCCCCCTCTCTGTCTTCCCCTCCTCTCTCCATTTCTCTCTGTCCTAACCAACAATGACATCAATGACAATAATAACCACAACAAGGGCAACAAAAGGGGGGAATGGCCTCCAGAAGCAGTGGATGCAAGGTGCAGGCACCACGCCCAGCAATAACCCTGGAGGCAAAAGAATAATAATAATAATAACAACAACGGGTGAGATGATGAAGTGTCTACCCTCTGACTTCCTGTAGCAGAAGCCCTCTGGTCCAGTTCATGCTGTAGCAAAAGACACTGTCTCCTTTCTTCCTGAAACTAAGTAGTCCGTGACATATGCTTCTCTTTTTCATTTTCTTGTAGTGACAGAGAGCATGGAGAGTGTGGAGAAAGCACAGCACCGACGCTTCCTGCTCGCTTCAGTGTGGTGGCGCCAAGCTCGGACCAGGACCAGGACTCACCTACTCATCAAGACAAGCTGATTTTACAGTTCACACACAGAAAATGGTGAGAATAAAAGATCTGGTAATTAGAAGCCTATGTCATTACTACTTTTCAATTTTATTTCTTTATTTATTATGAGATAAAGACAGAGAGAAATTGAGAGGGGAGGAGGACACAGAGAGGGAGAGAGACAGAGACATTTGCAGCCCTGCTTCACCACTCATGAAGCTTTGCCCCTGCAGGTGGGGACCAGGGGTTTGAACCCGGGTCCTTGCGCCCCGCAGTGTGTGCACTCAACCAGGTGCACCCCCGCCTGGTCTCACCACTTTTTTTTTTTTTTTTAACAACACTAGTGTGGATGACACACGTCACAATTTACCAGCAACGTCATCTGAGGACTCTTCATCACGAGGAAAGGTGGGCCTTTTACTTCTTGTTTCTTCGGGCAAAGCTCTGGATGGTTCTTTCACCCGCATCTGTTACTACTGAAAGGCTGGGAGGGAAGTGGGCATGTTTTAGTACTCAAAACTAAAATTTGTATGTACTTTACTCAATGCATACTGAAATTATTTCAATTTTAGTTAGATTTGTTACTGCACAAAGAGAGGAACGTAGGCTGAAACCAAAGAAATCTCTATTAAATCCCCACATCCAGGGCCTGGCCTGGAGGTGGCATCGTGGACAAAACACTCAGCCCTCAGCAGAAGGTCCCACGACATCAAGTGTGCAGGAGTGAGGCTCTGGTTCTCTTCTCTCGCTCATAAGAAAGTGATACTTGGGTGGTCCAGGAGGTGGAGCAGTAGATCAGGCATTGGACTGTCAAGCATGAGGTCCTGAGTTCAATCCCTGGCAGCACATGTACCAGAGTGATATCTGGTTCTTCCTCTCTCTTATCTTTCTCATTAATAAATAAATAAAATATTTAAAAAAAAAAAAAAAAAAAGAAAGTGATACTTGGGAGTTGGGCGGTAGCGCAGAGGGTTAAGCACACTTGGTGCAAAGAGCAAGGACCGGCTTAAGGATCCTAGTTCGAGCCCCCAGCTCCCCACCTGCAGGGAAGTTGCTTCACGGGTGATGAATCAGGTCTGCAGGTGTCTGTCTTTCTCTCCCCCTCTTCTCTCCATTTCTCTCTGTCCTATCCAACAATGACAACATCAATAACAACATCAATAACAACAATAAAAATAACAAGGGTAACAAAGGGGAAAATAAATAATAATAAAAAAATGATACTTAATGGGGGCCAGGTGGTGACGCACCTGGTTGAGTGCACATGTTACAGTGCGCAAGGCCCCAGAGTCAAGCCCCTGGTCCCCACCTGCAGAGGGAAAGCTTCACGAGTGGTAAAGCAGGGCTGCAGGTGTCTCTCTGTCTCTCTCCCTCTCTATCTCTCCCTTCCCTCTCAATTTCTGGTTGTCTCTATCCAATAAATAAAGATATAAGAAAAAATTTTTTTAAAAATGAAAATGATACTTAAAAATTAAGTAAATAGCTCCATCAGCTGGGGCCCTAATCAGGGAGTCCTGAGATTCCCAAACAGACATGATGGGCCTAGACCTCGAATAAATCCCTCTCTCCATTGTTACCGGTCATCTCTATCAGGAACAACAAGACAGACCCCTTTGAAGCCCCCATAGGAACTTGCCCTCAACTTGGATTAACAACAGTAGAGAATGTTCCATCCTCTGAAGGGAGGCTGGACAACATACTCTGTCTTCCACCTTAGGAAGATGGGTCCTGATATTGTAGCAGCTTGGAACGTTCCTACTCATGACCACAGAATGTGAGCTCAGATCTACAGGGATGCAGAGGGCACACAGGCTCCTAAGCTGAATATGGGCCCCAGATCACATCAAATCGATGGGGTTTACAGTCAACAATATTTATACACCTTTCCCATATTAGATTAGGGAACTACTCTCTTCCCTGATCCAGCTTTCTGGTCATTTTTCCAGTCATGACATCATCTCCCCAGACAATAACTTGGATCCAACAGCACATCAGATTCAGGTTCAGGGAAAAAAAAAAAAAAAAAAAAAAAACTAGTATAGCCACAGGCCCTTTGGAATAGAACTAAAATATGCCTACTAGCTATCTATAAAACAGAGACACCCCCCCCCCCCCCACTCTTCATCTGCACTATTCCAGCCTTTAGGTCCATCACTGGTCAACAATTTGTTTGGCTTTGTATGTTAACTCTCTTTTCAGTCACCAGGTTCCAGATGCTACCATGATGCCAACCAGACTTCCCCGGACAGACAACCCCACCAATGTGTCCTGGAGCTCTGCTTCCCCAGAGCCCTGCCCCACTAGGGAAAGAGAGAGACAGGCTGGGAGTATGGATCCACCTGTCAATGTCCATGTTCAGCGGGGAAGCAATTACAGAAGCCAGACCTTCCACCTTCTGCATCCCACAATGATCCTGGGTCCATGCTCCCAGAGGGATAGAGAACAGGAAAGCTATCAGGGGAGGGGGTGGGATATGGAGTTCTGGTGGTGGGAATTGAGTGGAGTTGCACCCCTCTCATCCTATGATTTTTGTCAGTGTTTCCTTTTTATAAATAAATAATTTTTAAAAATTAAGTAAATATATATGGCACTAAAATTTTAAATAGCTTGAATATATACATACATATATATATATAGTCATTCCATTTGATTTTTACCAGCAACTCCCTAGGTATATGATGCCCACTTAAACAAGAAGACATGAATTTTGGTCAGCAGAACGAATGCAGCTTCTAGGCCACACGTCCTACCCTTTTTCTCCTCGCCCTACCTAGGAGCTAGAGCGTCACAATGGACCAGGGCCGTAAGTCCCGTGCCAGTCTGTGTCTATCCGTAGGGCCGAGCACTGGCCAACTTCTCCAAGCAGAAAGTCGGAGACAGCACCAGAGCTCCCTCACTGAGTGGGGCCCAGGGTCACGCGAGTGCGATGACTTTCTTTACCATGTCACCGGAGCACTGCTCAGCTCGGGTTCACGGTGGTGCCCGGGACTGAAGCGGGCACCTGGGAGTCTCAGGCCAGAGAGTCTTTTGACACAACCATTATGTTGTCTCCTGGTCCAAGTTTTTCTCTTTTAGCTACTACATTTGTATGGGACTGTACCTGCTGCTCTGCTTCTAAATTCTGCTTCTAAGACCCCTTCTGTTGCGTTGCTGGGCGCTGTGGTCTATTCACATCATCACTGTTTCCACTGCTTTAATCCCCACTGCTTCCTGCGCTTTTTCCTTCTCCCCACCCCCTGTCCTGCGTACATCCTCTTCCTGACCTGACACTTCCGCCTCAGGAGACATACAGGACAGGATTGTGATTAGAGATTAGATTGCTGAACTGCATCCCCGCTCGTCAATAAAGACTGAACTACGTTCCCAGCGCAGCCATGAGTCCCTGGGCGTCTCTCTCCCGCCCTCGAAGCTAGCCCGGCAGATTTCTGGCCATCTCTATCCAGATAAATAAATAAGTAAAGATAATTTATTTTTTTTTAAATAATAACATTCTGACACCCCCCCCCAAAAAAAAGGGCAAAGCACAAAGTGGGTCACTAAATTTATAATCGCAATTTCAAATGGCTCGAGACCCCATTTCCCACTAAACCTTTCAGTAGACTTATTTACCTTCTCTTCACAGGTCATCTGAAACCACTCCACAATCCCAAACCGCCGACTTTTCCGTGTCTCACCTTTCAAAGAAACGAAGCCATTCTTGTATTCACTAAAGGAAAAAGGCACCAGTAGATGGCAAAAGATGATCTTTTCACTCCCAAAGTTACACACCTACCTACGATTTTAATTTGATGTCCTAAAAAAAAAAAAAAAAGACATTAAGAAAATCTTGAAGAAACAGTCCCTGGTCCATGTGAGAGTGGTCCTATTTCTTCTTGAATGTCACAGATAAACTCTTGGTAGATGGGACAGTGACACACAGGAAATGCTCGCAGAATGCAAAGAAGCATAGACTTGACCTAGACACCTGGAAAACATCTGTGCCTTTAAAACACTGATTCCATGGGAGTCGGGCGGTAGCGCAGGGGGTTAAGCGCACATGGCAAAAAGCACAAGGACCAGCGGAAGGATCCGGGTTCGAGCCCCCGGCTCCCCACCTACAGGGGAGTCGCTTCACAGGCGGTGAAGCAGGTCTGCAGGTGTCTGTCTTTCTCTCTCCCTCTCAGTCTTCCCCTCCTCTCTCCATTTCTCCCTGTCCTCTCCAACGATGACATCAACAACTACAATAATAATTTAAAAAGGGGGTGGGATATGGAGATTGGGTGGTGGGAATTGTGTGGAGTTGTACCCCTCCTACCCTATGGTTTTGTTAATTAATCCTTTCTTAAATAAAAAAAAAAAATGAAGAATAAAGAATATCCCTCTGGGAAAAAAAATAATTTAAAAAACAAGGACAACAAAAGGCAATAAATAAATATTTAAAAAAAAAAACACTGACTTGCAGGCTAGGTGGTGGTGCACCTGTTAAGTGCACACATCACAGGGCACAAGGACCTGGGTTCAAGCCCCCAGTCCCCACCTGCAGGGAGGAAAGCTTCACAGTTGGTGAATCAGGGCTGCAGGTGTCTCTCTGTCTCTCTCCCTCTCCATCTCCCCTTTCCCTCTCAATTTCTGGCTGTCTCTATCCAATAATAAAAAAAGAAGATTCAAAACACTGAGTCAGACTTAACTCAGCAATGGAGTTATTTTCCAGTGATTTTCCTGACACTTGTAGTGTTCCTAACATATAGAATCTTTTTTAAAAATATTTATTTATTCCCTTTTGTTGCCCTTGTTGTTTTATTGTTGTTGTTGTTGATGATGTCTTCGTTGTCGGAGAGGACAGAGAGAAATGGAGAGAGGAGGGGAAGACAGAGAGGGGGAGAGAAAGACAGACACCTGCAGACCTGCTTCACCGCCTGTGAAGCGACTCCCCTGCAGGTGGGGAGCTGGGGGCTCGAACCGGGATCCTTACGCCGGTCCTTGCGCTTCGAACCACCTGCACTTAACCCACTGCGTTACCTACAGCCTGACTTCCCAGAACTGTTTTGATTACTAACCCACTAGTGATCAATCACTTCAATAGATAGCTTTCCTTTTCAGTTACACATTAAGGCAAAAAAGAGAGAATCTTGCTAAAGTAAAATCGCTGTTCAAATGCTCGGAATGTTCTCCTATCATCAATACGCCTGGATCTCAAAGAGCCGCCCCTATGGACTGGAGTCACAGTCCGCATACAGCGGTGCTCACGTCTGCTGTTCATCACAGCAGTGATAACGATCTTATGGGAAAGGACACAGGAGGGTCCCTGTGCGAGTTCAAGTCCTTATGTACTCTGCCTCCCATGAGGGGACAGACAGACAGATTGTCTCTGCACAGAAGGAAAAGCCAGGACTGTGTGTGCAATGTCCCTGTCCAGGTAACCCCACCGAGACCAAAAGGGCCCAGACCTGTTCAGGGGACTGGCCGTGTCCAGACGCCGGATTACCCCTCAGCCTAAGTCATGCTGCTGTCAGGTTAGCGGCTGCAAAAGGTTCCCAAGTGAGAAACAAGGGCTGACCTTGTGAGCAGGCCTAAGAACAGCACTCTCAGGCCACAGCTGCCTAAGTCTGCTCAGTACCAGTACGTCTGGGCATTTACTCCTGCGGCTTCCCAGACCTCACTCACCGGTATTCAACACTACGTTCGCACCCATGGTCTCTCTAACGTCGGGCGTGCGACTAAGTCTTTAGAAAGCTTTAATTAAGTAAGAAGGAAGGCAGGCAGGAGGAGAGAGAGAGGGGCTGCGCAAATCAAGGTCCTTATTCTCCACAAGAAAACAAGAAAGGGTTTCCCCTCCCACCCTTGGGAAATAACTTTCAGAGGGATGAGGGAAAGCAGCAGAGGTTTATAGGTGGGGCAGGGAGGACACTCTCATGTCTGGGGCTCCAGAGTCCCAGGTTCAATCCCCTAAACCACCATAAGCCAGAGCTGAGTAGTGCTCTGGAAAAAACAAACAACAACAACAGAAGCCTAAATTACTTTAAAAAAAATTTATAAATAAATAAATATATAAATGAATTTTTAATATTTATTTTCCCTTTTGTTGCCATTGTAGTTATTATTATGGTTGTTGGTGGTGACATCGTCATTGTTGGATAGGACAGAGAGAAATGGAGAGAGGAGGGGAAGACAGAGGGGGAGAGAAAGACAGACACTTGCAGACCTGCTTCACTGCTTGTGAAGCGACCCCCCTGCAGGTGGGGAGCCGGGGACTCGAACCGGGGTCCTTACGCCGGTCCTTGCGCTTTGCGCCACGTGCGCTTAGCCCGCTGCGCTACCACCTGACTCCCAGATAAATTAATAAATAAAAATGATAAAGACCCATTTACACACACACGTACACACAAAGAAGAGGTCTACCAGTTGGTTTTTACAGATAAGGCTCAAAGATGTGAACAGCAGTCCCATGCTTTTGCTGCGCGTGCCTGGGCCTTGACTCCTGGAAAGGTCATCAGTCACCCACTCGGAGCCCCTGGTGGCCTTAGAAAGCTAAGTCGCAGTGACCTGGGTCCACCTGCATATCAGAGGCCAGGCTCAGGCAAAAACTAGTAAAGCCATGGGCCCCTTGGAACATGCCTAAAGTAGACCTACTAGCTATTTCCAAATCAGAGACCCCAAGTCCTATCTGCAGTAATCCAGCCTTTAGGTCCATGACTGGTCAACAATGTGTTTGGCTTTGTATGCTAACTCTCTTTTCAGTTACCAGGTTCCAGATGCTACCATGATGCCAACCAGACTTCCCTGGACAGACGACCCCACCAATGTGTCCTGGAGCTCTGCTTCCCCAGAGCCCTGCCCCACTAGGGAAAGAGAGAGACAGGCTGGGAGTATGGATCCACCTGTCAACACCCATGTTCAGCGGGGAAGCAATTACAGAAGCCAGACCTCCCACCTTCTGCATCCCACAATGACCCTGGGTCCATGCTCCCAGAGGGATAAAGAATAGGAAAGCTATCAGGGGAGGGGGTGGGATATGGAGGTCTGGTGGTGGGAATTGTGTGGAGTTGTACCCCTCCTACCCTATGGTCTTGTGTTTCCATTTTAGAAATAAATAAACTAAGAAATAAAACAAAAGCAAAAGACAGCTAAGTCGCTTCTACTGCCCTGCAAGACTTGCAGAGGCGCCAAGGCCGTAGGGTGATCTGGACCCAAGCATTCGGCTCCACTCTGCAGACCTCTGAGGACACGGGGCTGGTGGAAACCCGCCACCCGGGCGGGCGGTGGCGCACAGGTCCCGCAGCGCAAGGCCCCGGGCTCGAGCCCCGCCTCCACCGCAGGGGCGCTCTGGCAGGGCTGAAGCAGGGCTGCAGGTGTCGCTAGCTCCCCTCCCTCTGGATTTCTGGCTGCCTCTATCCAGTATGCAAGGTAAGAAGTTTGTCTGTTTGTTTTTAATAACTGTGGTCAGTAGTTATCATTGCCAAGTTTGCCTTGTTGCAACTAGAAATCATTTCCTGCGGGTCAGGCGGTAGCCAGCGGGTTAGCGCACGTGGCCCCAGGCGCAGGGACCGGCATAAGGATCCCGGTTCGAGCCCCCGGCTCCCCACCTGCAGGGGCGTCGCTTCACAGGCGGTGAAGCAGGTCTGCAGGTGTCTGTCTTTCTCTCCCCCTCTCTGTCTTCCCCTCCTCTCTCCGTTTCTCTCTGTCCTATCCAACAACAAATTGCGTCAACAAGGGCAATAATAATAACCACAACGAAGCTACAACAAGGGCAACAAAAGGGGGAAAAAAAATGGCCTCCAGGAGCGGTGGATTCATGGTGCAGGCACCGAGCCCAGCAATAACCCTGGAGTAATAATAATAATAAGAAGAAGAAGAAGAAGAAGAAGAAGAAGAAGAAGAAGGAGAAATCATTTCCTTTTTTCCTTTTTGTCAGAGCCCTGCTCAGCTCTGGAAGAAGAAGGAGGAGGAGGAGGAGGACGAGGAAGAAGGAGGAGGAGAAGGAGGAGGAGGAAGAGGAAGGAGAAGGAGGAGGAGGAGAAGGAGGAGGAGGAGGAAGAAAGAGGAGGAGGACGAGGAGGACGAGGAAGGAGGAGGACAACGAGGAAGAAGGAGGAGGAGGAGGAGGAGGAAGGAGAAGGACGAGGAAGAAGGAGGAGGAGGAGAAGGAGAAGGAGAAGGAGGAGAAGGACGAGGAAGAAGGAGGAGGAGGAGGAGGAAGGAGAAGGACGAGGAAGAAGGAGGAGGAGGAGGAGGAAGGAGAAGGACGAGGAAGAAGGAGGAGGAGAAGGAGAAGGAGGAGAAGGACGAGGAAGAAGGAGGAGGAGGAGGAGGAAGAAGGAGGAGGAGAAGGAGGAGGACGAGGAAGGAGGAGGACAACGAGGAAGAAGGAGGAGGAGAAGGAGAAGGAGGAGAAGGACGAGGAAGAAGGAGGAGGAGGAGGAGGAAGGAGAAGGACGAGGAAGAAGGAGGAGGAGGAGAAGGAGAAGGAGAAGGAGGAGAAGGACGAGGAAGAAGGAGGAGGAGGAGGAGGAAGGAGAAGGACGAGGAAGAAGGAGGAGGAGAAGGAGAAGGAGGAGAAGGACGAGGAAGAAGGAGGAGGAGAAGGAGAAGGAGGAGAAGGACGAGGAAGAAGGAGGAGGAGGAGGAGGAAGAAGGAGGAGGAGAAGGAGGAGGACGAGGAAGGAGGAGGACAACGAGGAAGAAGGAGGAGGAGAAGGAGAAGGAGGAGAAGGACGAGGAAGAAGGAGGAGGAGGAGGAGGAAGGAGAAGGACGAGGAAGAAGGAGGAGGAGGAGGAGGAAGGAGAAGGACGAGGAAGAAGGAGGAGGAGAAGGAGAAGGAGGAGAAGGACGAGGAAGGAGGAGGAGAAGGAGAAGGAGGAGAAGGACGAGGAAGAAGGAGGAGGAGGAGGAGGAGGAAGGAGAAGGACGAGGAAGAAGGAGGAGGAGGAGGAGGAGGAAGGAGAAGGACGAGGAAGAAGGAGGAGGAGAAGGAGAAGGAGAAGGAGGAGAAGGACGAGGAAGAAGGAGGAGGAGGAGGAGGAAGGAGAAGGACGAGGAAGAAGGAGGAGGAGGAGGAGGAAGGAGAAGGACGAGGAAGAAGGAGGAGGAGGAGGAGGAGGAAGGAGAAGGACGAGGAAGAAGGAGGAGGAGGAGGAGAAGGAGGAGAAGGACGAGGAAGAAGGAGGAGGAGAAGGAGAAGGAGGAGAAGGACGAGGAAGAAGGAGGAGGAGGAGGAAGAAGGAGGAGGAGAAGGAGGAGGACGAGGAAGGAGGAGGACAACGAGGAAGAAGGAGGAGGAGAAGGAGAAGGAGGAGAAGGACGAGGAAGAAGGAGGAGGAGGAGGAGGAAGGAGAAGGACGAGGAAGAAGGAGGAGGAGGAGGAGGAGGAAGGAGAAGGACGAGGAAGAAGGAGGAGGAGGAGGAGGAGGAAGGAGAAGGACGAGGAAGAAGGAGGAGGAGGAGGAGGAGGAAGGAGAAGGACGAGGAAGAAGGAGGAGGAGGAGAAGGAGAAGGAGAAGGAGGAGAAGGACGAGGAAGAAGGAGGAGGAGGAGGAGGAAGGAGAAGGACGAGGAAGAAGGAGGAGGAGAAGGAGAAGGAGGAGAAGGACGAGGAAGAAGGAGGAGGAGAAGGAGAAGGAGGAGAAGGACGAGGAAGAAGGAGGAGGAGGAGGAGGAAGAAGGAGGAGGAGAAGGAGGAGGACGAGGAAGGAGGAGGACAACGAGGAAGAAGGAGGAGGAGAAGGAGAAGGAGGAGAAGGACGAGGAAGAAGGAGGAGGAGGAGGAGGAAGGAGAAGGACGAGGAAGAAGGAGGAGGAGAAGGAGAAGGAGGAGAAGGACGAGGAAGAAGGAGGAGGAGGAGGAGGAAGGAGGAGAAGGACGAGGAGGAGGAGGAGGAGGAGGAAGGAGGAGAAGGAGGAGGAGGAGGAGGAGGAGTCCTTTCCTTTTTTCCTTTTTGTCAGAGCCCTGTCAGCTCCGGCTTATGGTGGGGTAGGGAACTGAACCAGGGACTCCGGAGCCTCAGGCCTGGTCTCTCCGCATCACTGTCTGCCCCATGAATGAATGAATGAATGAATGAATGAATGAATGAATGAATGAAGCGAGCAAACCCTGAGACCCGGCTGTCGTCGCGGGAGGCGAATGGCGGCCAGCCCAGCCCAGCGCGAGGCCCCGGGTTCGAGTCCCCGGCCCCCACCTGCCGGGGGAGCTTCACGGCTGGTGGGTGAAGCAGGGCTGCGGGTGTCTCTGTGTCCCCGGCGGGCCGACGACACCCCCCCCCCGACTCCGGCAGGCCAGCAGCGGGGGCGACGGGCGACGAAAGATGAGAAGCGCCGGGGACCCCAAAGCTGCAGCCCCGACTCACCCCGCCGCCGAGCGGCCGCGGCTCCCCGCAGAAGACACTGCGCCTGCGCCGTCGGGCCGCCAGCCCGCGGGGGCGGGGCCTGGAGGGGGCGGGGCCTGCGCTGTGCACGGCGCGCGCGCAGGGAATGGGGCGGGGCTCCGTCGCGCCTGCGTTGTGCGTCACAGCGCCCCGATAGGCCCGCGACTCTGGGATTACGAAGGCCAACTTCCGGTCCGAGGCCAAGGATGGGCAGGAAGGCGGGGCTTCCGGTATCCGGCTTTGTTTTGTTTCTTCCCCTCTGCTGTCTTTATTTATTTACTTACTGGGGAGAGACAGCCAGACATCTAGAAGGAAGAGGATGACAGCGAGGGAGAGAGTCAGAGACCCCGCAGCCCTGCTTCACCATTCGCAAAGCTTTCTCCCTGCAGGTGGGGGCCGGGGATTCGAACCCCGCTCCTGGAGCACTGGAACAGGCGCGCCATCCTCCGCCTTCGTTGCTAGGCACCTGCTGCTGCTGCTGCTGGGACACCCACCGACCTCCTTCCGGCGTGATGCTCTTCGGAACAATGTGAAGTCACATGTGACTGTCATCATATTCATCATCTCGCTCCCTTACCAGATCTACCAGATCGTGGATGGATTTCGTAGTTGATTAAATTTTAAGGAACGAGAGAGCTCCATGTTGATTGTATTGAGAGACAAGAGGGAAAGACCACGGCCCCGCTCGGCTCTGCTGCACGGTGGTGCCGGGGATCGAACCTGAGACCCCCGAGGCCGCCACGTGCTTCAGGTTGAGAGACCCGAGCGGAGCGCACAGTGCTGTCAGCACGGCGTCCCCACCCACTGGGCCACCTTCCCAGCCACACGGTGAATGTTCAGTGTTGGAAGATGTTGGAAGAAGTGAATGTTACAGGACTCAAGGACCCAGGTTCGAGCTCCCTGCAGGGGAGTCGCTTGGCAGGCAGTGAAGCAGGTCTGCTGGTGTCTCTGTCTGTCTGTCTCTTACTGTCTCAGCTTCTGGCCGTCTCTATCCAATAAATAAAGATAATAAAAAAAAAATTTAAAAATCTGATCACGAGTCCGAAGTTACCAGATTGGAAAGAAAAACGGGTTTTTTGTCTTCAGAAATCCTTGTTTCTTGTGGGACTGGAGTGCAGACATCTGTCATTAGCTGTAACTATCTGCCATTAACTGTACTGTAGGAACATCATTTCCCCCAATGAAATGATTGGTAAATAAGTTCATTTCTTTCTTTGTTTATTTGTTATTGGATAGAGACAGAGAGAAACAGAGAGAGGAGGGGAAGACAGAGAGGGGGAGAGAAAGACAGACACCTGCAGACCTGCTTCACCGCCTGTGAAGCGACTCCCCTGCAGGTGGGGAGCCGGGGGCTCAAACCGGGATCCTTACGCCGGTCCTTGTGCTTTGCACCACGTGCGCTTAACCCGCTGCACTACAGCCCGACTCCCGTATAAATTCATTTCTTATGAAATATTGTCCCCAGATTATTTACATGTGGACACCTTGGCAAAATAAATGACTATGTATATCAATATTTCCTCACTCAAGAAAGTGGTATTGAAATTGGGAAAAATTATTATTTATGTTGTGTTTATGGGAACCATTAATCCAACAAACAATAGAAATATACTGGTCCCAGTGCTAAGTATAGAAATACATAATCATATTTCTCCTTACTAGACTAGGTTTAAAAAAAAGCAAGACTAGGTTTTGCAGGGATGTAATTATAAAGTACAGGTTGTCTACTCTAGGGCCTGGGAGGTGGCACTGTGGCCCATGAGGTGCCAGACGCTTGACTAGAGACTCAGTCTTGGGAGTCCAGTGTGCTACCCACTGAACTACCTCTCCTGCTTTAATCAACATATGGCTCAGCTCTGGTGCCCCAAGGATGAACGTCTGTTGGGCTATTTATGGTGCTAAATCCTCACCCCTAACAAAAAAAAAAAGGGGGGGGTGGTTATGGGAGTAGGATATAGTAAATTGAGTTTTTCTTCCTCATAAAGAATACATTTAGGGTGCTTTGGGAGGTGGCGCAGTGGATAAAGCATTGGATACTCAACCATGAGGTCCTGAGTTCAATCCCTGGCAGCACATGTACCAGAGTGATGGCTGGTTCTTTCTCTCCTCCTGTCTTTCTCATAAGTAAATAAATAAATAAATAAAAGAATACATTTAGGGATCGTGCAAATAGCCTCAGAATCATTCAAATTTTCTCAAATAAAATTACAAAGTGTTTTCAATTTCTAGTGGATGTGCTCTTAGTCTGACTTAAACTCTCTGGGGATTGCAGTCTCCATTTTGTGAAATTGGAGAGTTACAGAAAAGTTACAGGAAAACACTCAGAAGTCAGTCTTCTTCCTGATCTTCAAATGATTTATTTTTTGTTTAGGTGAAAGTAAAATTTGTGATTTGGTGGATTCTTAAAAGAAAAAAAGGAAATTTAAAAAAAATTTTTTTTAATTTATTTTATTTTATTTATTCCCTTTTGTTGCCCTTGTTGTTTTATTGTTGTAGTTATTATTATTGTTGTTGTCATCGTTGTTGGATAGGACAGAGAGAAATGGAGAGAGGAGGGGAAGACAGAGAGGAGGAGAGAAAGACAGACACCTGCAGACCTGCTTCACCGCCTGTGAAGTGACTCCCCTGCAGGTGGGGAGCCGGGGCTCGAACCGGGATCCTTGTGCCGGTCCTTGTGCTTTGCACCACCTGCGCTTAACCCGCTGCGCTACAGCCCGACTCCCAAAAAAGGAAATTTTAATGGGGCATCCAATAGATAGATTTTTATCATTTTACAAAGACATGAAATCAAATAAAAATACAAATTTATTTAAGGTCAGTCAACTGTATGGTTTCATACTCCCAGAGGGATAAAGAATAAGAAAACTATCCTTAAGCGCACGTGGCGCAAAGCACAAGGACCGGCATAAGGATCCCGGTTCGAGCCCCCGGCTCCCCACCTGCAGGGGAGTCGCTTCACAGGTGGTGAAGCAGGTCTGCAGGTGTCTGTCTTTCTCTCCTCCTCTCTGTCTTCCCCTCCTCTCTCCATTTCTCTCTGTCCTATCCGACAATGACATAACTACAATAACAACAAAAAAAAGCAAGGGAGCCCGGGGAGGAGGAGCCAGGCCGGGGGAGGAGGAGCCAGGCCGGGGAGGAGGAGCCAGGCCGGGGAGGAGGAGCCAGGCCGGGGAGGAGGAGCCAGGCTGGGGAGGAGGAGCCAGGCCGGGGGGGAGGAGCCAGGCCGGGGGAGGAGGAGCCAGGCCGGGGGAGGAGGAGCCAGGCCGGGGGAGGAGGAGCCAGGCCGGGGGAGGAGGAGCCAGGCCGGGGGAGGAGGAGCCAGGCCGGGGGGAGGAGCCAGGCCGGGGGAGGAGGAGCCAGGCCGGGGGAGGAGGAGCCAGGCCGGGGAGGAGGAGCCAGGCCGGGGGAGGAGGAGCCAGGCCGGGGGAGGAGGAGCCAGGCCGGGGGAGGAGGAGCCAGGCCGGGGGAGGAGGAGCCAGGCCGGGGAGGAGGAGCCAGGCCGGGGGAGGAGGAGCCAGGCCGGGGGAGGAGGAGCCAGGCCGGGGGAGGAGGAGCCAGGCCGGGGAGGAGGAGCCAGGCCGGGGAGGAGGAGCCAGGCCGGGGAGGAGGAGCCAGGCCGGGGGGAGGAGCCAGGCCGGGGAGGAGGAGCCAGGCCGGGGGAGGAGGAGCCAGGCCGGGGGAGGAGGAGCCAGGCCGGGGGAGGAGGAGCCAGGCCGGGGAGGAGGAGCCAGGCCGGGGAGGAGGAGCCAGGCCGGGGAGGAGGAGCCAGGCCGGGGAGGAGGAGTCAGGCCGGGGGAGGAGGAGCCAGGCCGGGGGAGGAGGAGCCAGGCCGGGGGAGGAGGAGCCAGGCCGGAGAGGAGGAGCCAGGCCGGGGAGGAGGAGCCAGGCCGGGGGAGGAGGAGCCAGGCCGGGGAGGAGGAGTCAGGCCGGGGGAGGAGGAGCCAGGCCGGGGGAGGAGGAGCCAGGCCGGGGGAGGAGGAGCCAGGCCGGAGAGGAGGAGCCAGGCCGGGGAGGAGGAGCCAGGCCGGGGGAGGAGGAGCCAGGCCGGGGAAGGAGGAGCCAGGCCGGGGGAGGAGGAGCCAGGCCGGGGGAGGAGGAGCCAGGCCGGGGAGGAGGAGCCAGGCCGGGGAGGAGGAGCCAGGCCGGGGAGGAGGAGCCAGGCCGGGGAGGAGGAGCCAGGCCGGGGGAGGAGGAGCCAGGCCGGGGAGGAGGAGCCAGGCCGGGGAGGAGGAGCCAGGCTGGGGAGGAGGAGCCAGGCCGGGGGGGAGGAGCCAGGCCGGGGGAGGAGGAGCCAGGCCGGGGGAGGAGGAGCCAGGCCGGGGGAGGAGGAGCCAGGCCGGGGGAGGAGGAGCCAGGCCGGGGGAGGAGGAGCCAGGCCGGGGGGAGGAGCCAGGCCGGGGGAGGAGGAGCCAGGCCGGGGGAGGAGGAGCCAGGCCGGGGGAGGAGGAGCCAGGCCGGGGGAGGAGGAGCCAGGCCGGGGGAGGAGGAGCCAGGCCGGGGGAGGAGGAGCCAGGCCGGGGAGGAGGAGCCAGGCCGGAGAGGAGGAGCCAGGCCGGGGAGGAGGAGCCAGGCCGGGGGAGGAGGAGCCAGGCCGGGGGAGGAGGAGCCAGGCCGGGGGGGAGGAGCCAGGCCGGGGGAGGAGGAGCCAGGCCGGGGAAGGCCGGGGAGGAGGAGCCAGGCCGGGGAGGAGGAGTCAGGCCGGGGGAGGAGGAGCCAGGCCGGGGAAGGCCGGGGAGGAGGAGCCAGGCCGGGGAGGAGGAGTCAGGCCGGGGGAGGAGGAGCCAGGCCGGGGGAGGAGGAGCCAGGCCGGGGAGGAGGAGCCAGGCCGGGGGGAGGAGCCAGGCCGGGGAGGAGGAGCCAGGCCGGGGGAGGAGGAGCCAGGCCGGGGGAGGAGGAGCCAGGCCGGGGGGGAGGAGCCAGGCCGGGGGAGGAGGAGCCAGGCCGGGGAAGGCCGGGGAGGAGGAGCCAGGCCGGGGAGGAGGAGTCAGGCCGGGGGAGGAGGAGCCAGGCCGGGGAAGGCCGGGGAGGAGGAGCCAGGCCGGGGAGGAGGAGTCAGGCCGGGGGAGGAGGAGCCAGGCCGGGGGAGGAGGAGCCAGGCCGGGGAGGAGGAGCCAGGCCGGGGGGAGGAGCCAGGCCGGGGAGGAGGAGCCAGGCCGGGGGAGGAGGAGCCAGGCCGGGGGAGGAGGAGCCAGGCCGGGGAGGAGGAGCCAGGCCGGGGGGAGGAGCCAGGCCGGGGAGGAGGAGCCAGGCCGGGGGAGGAGGAGCCAGGCCGGGGAAGGAGGAGCCAGGCCGGGGGAGGAGGAGCCAGGCCGGGGAGGAGGAGCCAGGCCGGGGAGGAGGAGCCAGGCCGGGGAGGAGGAGCCAGGCCGGAACCCGCTGCCCCCGCCAACCGGATGGTGCCGCCGGTCCCCTTGCGCGGGGCGCTGCTCGCCTGCGGGGACGCTGCGCTCTGGGGTGAGACCCGCGGGCCGCGGGGCCCGGCCTGGGGGTGTGGGGGGCGGGGGTCGAGTTATGAGCCAGGCTCGGTGTTCAGGGCGCCCGGGGTGTGAGCTGCGGGGTTTCGGAAGAGGCTACGGGGGTGGAAAGGCTTTGCTCCTGCTGGCTGTTGTGCAAACGCTGGGCTCCCGGGGGCTCCTGTGCAAACGCTGGGCTCTGGGGGGGCTCCTGTGCAAAGGGTCTGCTCCAGGTGGCTCGTGTGCAAACACTGGGCTCCGGGGGGGCTCGTGTGCAAAGGGTCTGCTCCAGGTGGCTCGTGTGCAAACACTGGGCTCCGGGGGGCTCGTGTGCAAAGGGTCTGCTCCAGGTGGCTCGTGTGCAAACACTGGGCTCCGGGGGGCTCCTGTGCAACACTGGGCTCCTGCTGGCTGTTGTGCACACGCTGGGCTCCGGGGGACTCCTGTGCAAAGGGTCTGCTCCAGGTGGCTCATGTGCAAACACTGGGCTCCGGGGGGGCTCGTGTGCAAAGGGTCTGCTCCAGGTGGCTCGTGTGCAAACACTGGGCTCCGGGGGGCTCCTGTGCAAACACTGGGCTCCTGCTGGCTGTTGTGCACACGCTGGGCTCCCGGGGGCTCGTGTGCAAAGGGTCTGCTCCAGGTGGCTCGTGTGCAAACACTGGACTCCGGGGGGGCTCCTGTGCAAACACTGGGCTCCTGCTGGCTGTTGTGCAAGGGCTTTGTTCCAAGGCGGCCGGTGTGCAGACACTTGGCTGAGCCGTCAGTGCGCAATTGAGCAACAAAGGCCCCTTCTCCGCTTGGACCAGCCAGGGGTCAGGATGCACCCACAAGCCTAGCGTTGAGAATCACACTTATGGACCACTAGAGAGCACTGCTTTTAGCTTTTCATCATTTTTGTTTAAACATTTTATTTTATTTTTATTTTTACCAGAGCAAATGATCAGCTCAGGTGGATGGTGTTGGGAGCGGGGATTGAACCTGGGACTTTGGAGCCGGATGGTGCCGCCGGTCCCCTTGCGGTGAGACCCGCGGGCCCCGGGGCCCGGCCTGGGGGTGCGGGGGCGGGGGGCGCTTGATCTACAGAGTCACGAGCCAGGCTCTGTCCTATCCAGCAACGACATCGACGACAATAATAACTACAACAGGGGGTCGGGCGGTGGCGCAGTGGGTTAAGCGCACGTGGCACAAAGCGCAAGGACCCGGCTCCCCACCTGCAGGGGCGTCGCTTCCCAGGCGGTGAAGCAGGTCTGCAGGTGTCTGTCTTTCTCTCCCCCTCTCTGTCTTCCCCACCTCTCTCCATTTCTCTCTGTCCTATCCAACAGCAACTACAACAATAACCACAAAAATGTTAAACAATAAGGACAACAAAAGGGAAAATAAATAAATAAATATTAAATTTTAAAATAATAATAACTACAACAAGGGCAACAAAAAAGGGAATAAATAATAAATAAATATTTTTTTAAAAAAAAGACTTGGCAAGACATTGAAGGCATCATGGACCATGACAATGTGGGAGCCTCTGAGTTTTCTTTAAAGATTTATTTATTTGAGAGAGAGGGAGGGGGGCACATCCCTGGCACAGGGGGTCCCAGCGGTTGTGGTTGAGGGCCTCTGGCGAGAAGTACCTTTCGTGGTGTTACCCCGGGGGTGAATGCTAGCAGCTTAGTGTTGAAGTGATCTCTGAAGAGCTGGAGACAACCGCAGCGCAGGGAGCCGAGCATCACCCCAGGTGTGAGGTTCTGAGTCGGCCCTGCACAGTGTGGGGGCCGTGAGATGAAGCTGCTTTCCTCTCATTGTAGAAACAGAACAACTATAAAGACAACAATGAGACACCACTTCACTCCTGTGAGAATGTCACACATCAGAAAAGGTAGCAGCACCAAATGCTGGAGAGGGTGTGGGGTCAAAGGAACCCTCCTGCACTGCTGGTGGGAATGTCAATTGGTCCAACCTCTATGGAGAACAGTCTGGAGAACTCTCAGAAGGCTAGAAATGGACCTACCCTATGACCCTGCAGTTCCCCTCCTGGGGATATATCCTAAGGAACCCAACACATCCATCCAAAAAGATCTGTGTACATATTTGTTCTTGGCAGCACAATTTGTAATAGCCAAAACCTGGAAGCAACCCAGGTGTCCAACAACAGACGAGTGGCTGAGCAAGTTGTGGTCTATATACACAATGGAATACTACTCAGCTGTAAAAAATGGTGACTTCACCGTTTTCAACCGATCTTGGATGGACCTTGAAAAAATCATGTTGAGTGAAATAAGTCAGAAACTGAAGGTTGAATATGGGATGATCTCACTCTCAGGCCGAAGTTGAAAAACAAGATCAGAAACGAAAACACAAGTCGAACCTGAAATGGAATTGGCGTATTGCACCAAAGTCAAAGACTCTGGGGTGGGTGGGTGGGGAGAATACAGGTCCATGAAAAATGATGAATGACATAGTGGGGGTTGTATTGTTAAATGGGAAACTGGGGAATGTTATGCATGTACAAACTATTGTATTTACTGTTAAATGTAAAACATTAATTCCCCAATAAAGAAATAAATTAAAAATAAAATAAAATTAAAAAAAAACATACAAAGCCAAAAAAAAAAAAAAAAAAGAAAGAAAGAAAGAAACAGAACAACTGGACACCAGACAGATGGATGATAGATCCTACTTTCCTCCCAGGCTCTGTGTAAATATAAATTTATATCTCGCAGGGCCAGGGAGATGGACTGAAGATTATGCAAAGGACTTTTGTGACAGACTCGGAGGCCCCAGGTTCAATCCCCCCCAGCCTGTCATGAATCAGAACTGAGGGGTGCTACACTACAGGTGGATAGATGACATTTGGGGAGGTGGCTACAGTGGAGAATCAGCAAATACTTCTGAAAGCAGTTTCCCACTTTTCCCTTTCCCTCCCTCCCCCCTTCCTTCCTTCCTTCCTTTCACCAGAGCACTGCTCAGCTCTGGTTTATGGTGGTACAGGAGACTGACCCTGGGACTTCAGAGCCTCAGGCATGAGAGTCTCTTTGCAGAGCGATTATGCTGTCTCTCCCGCGTCCACTCTCTTCAGAGGGTTGGGCCGCGTCTGTCAGCTCAGGACGGCTAGATGCCCAGGGAAGCGCCAGCTGGCTTGCCTCCTGTGGTACTCCCTCCCACCCTCTGACTCTGGCAGCCACCCGTGTACAGTTCTTGTCTGCAACTTATTCCTAAGGAGTTTTAACTAAAAATGATTTTGTTTCCATCATTCCTTCTACATTTATTATCAGCAAAAATCGTCTCCTTTCCATTGATTTTCCCCTTGTATGATTTGGTATCAGGGTGGATCCATGACTTTGTACGTTATTACCAAGTATTACCAACAGTCTGACTGACGGTGCCTTTAAGTACTTACAGACGTAGTTTCAGATGTTGGGTTTATTTACATTTGCAGATGAAAAAAAATGATTTCCTTAATATTGTAACTTGGATTCAAACTTATTTGTCGGGAGTCGGGCGGTAGCGCAGCGGATTAAGCGCACGTGGAGTAAAGCCCAAGGACTGGCATAAGGATCCCGGTTCGAGCCCCCAGGCTCCCCACCTGCAGGGGAGTCGCTTCACAGGTGGTGAAGCAGGTCTGCAGGTGTCTGTCTTTTTCTCCCCCTCTCTGTCTTCCCCTCCTCTCAATTTCTGTCTGTCCTATCCAACGATGACATCAATAACAACAACAATAACAACTACGACAACAATAAAAAAAACAAGGACAACAAAAGGGAAGATTTAAAAAACAACAACAACACCTTCTATGTCATCTACCAATGCAGTTACCAAATAGCGAATGTGTGTTTCACACCCCTCCTCCAGTGAAGGGTCTTGAGTGAGCACAGAAGGGAGCCAGGACTGCCTGAATCCGATTGTCACATCCATCACAGGAGGGCAGGCTTGTGTCTTGCTGCTTAGAGTCAAGATGTGCACAAAATATCTTTAATTCTAATTTTTTTTGGTGGGGGGGAATTGAACCTGGGGCCTCAGAGACTCGGCATGAAAGTCTTTTGCATAACTGTTAGGCTATCTTTCCAGTCCAAGGCATACGCAAAATAGATACACCGAATACTTAGTTTATCAAACAAAAGCAGAACAATAACCAACTGGCCCCAAGAGGAAATGCCTTGACCTGCTCTCCCCAGTAGTTGAGCGAGAGCGCTTCATTAATGTTGTATGCTTTACATTGGGTTGTTCTAGCTCTCCCCTGCCAAGAAAATTGGATCAGTCCTGCTAATTTCACGGTCCCGCTTGGCCCGCCCCAAAGAACCCCGGGAGGGTTCCAGAGTTCCAGAGTTGGAGAGTTGCAGAGTTCGAGAGTGCTTGGTGCCGCCGCGGGGGAAAGAGGCAGCAGAGTTCTGTTTGGTGATTAGTTTGGGTTAGTTTATGAATCGTTGTTCCTGAATAAAGAAATACAGCTGCCCTGCCCAGCCGTATGTCTCTGGTCGTCTCTGTTACCCGCCCGTGAAGCTAGCCCGGCCAGCTGGAGCCTCCGAATTTTAACAACACATTAAGAAGGATGTTAGAATATGAGCCCACAGCAAGGAGGCAAGGACATGTCTGACTGGGGTCAGGGGGAGACAGCATAATGGTTCCACAAACAGACTCCCCTGCTTGAGGCTCTGAAGTCCTAGGTTCAGTCCCCTGCACCACCATCAGCCAGAGCTGAGCAGGGCTGTGGGAAAATAAATAATTAAGTAAATACATAAAGTGCCTGACTGGTATAGGGGAGGGAAACGACAGGGAGAGCGGGAGGAAGGGAAATCTGAAGCCGCTGAATTGGGTGTCTGGGGCTTATAATCTCCGTCAGCTTGGGGCCATCTGTCTCAGTCCGTGTTGTCAGTCTATCCACGAGGAAGTTTGAAGGTGTCTAAATGATTGTATTCTTTTCAGGTTTGAAGTCCATAAAAGGAAGCTGCCACAATTTTTGTACTGCAGTTTCCAAAGTTGTCACTTACAAGGAACTTAAAAACCTGCTGAATTCCAAAAAAATCATCTTAATTGACGTTAGAGAGACGTGGGAAATTTATATGTATGGAAAGATCCCCGGGTCGATGAACATACCATGTAAGTGTCTCAAACTGGCAGAAGTGTGTGCGTGCTGTGTGTGTGGACCACTGAGCGGACGGATGGATGGACGGACGGACGGACGGACGGACGGACGGACGGACGGACAGCTGAGCCGCCTCTCTTACAGTAGACGACGTAGTGGAAGCGCTGCAGATGAGCCCCAGAGAATTCAAAGAGAAGTACAATGAAGAGCAGCCGTCCAAATCTGACAACCTAGTGTTCTCCTGCTTAGCTGGAGTGAGGAGCAAGAAAGCTCTGGAGACAGCGGTGTCTCTGGGATTTAGCAGGTACGTGGGCGAGGTGCTGATGAGCGTATGCAGAGTGCATGCCCTGGTGCGGCCGTCTGGGTCTGATCTCAGCGCCACGTGGAACAGAGAGGAAGAGAGAGAGGAAATAAGTGTGTCCGCGTCGCCTCTGTAGGGCCTGCCCTGTCAGTAATGGCTGGAGAGTAAGACTAAGAGACTCACTTCGTCCTGCTCACAGAAACGCCATCTCTGATTATTATTTTCACTGGTTCTCAGGCTCACAAGCAGGGCCTCGTGTGTGTGTTATGCTGCTAAGTCATCTCCTTGGTGCAGTTATATTACATTTTAAAAAATTACCTTTTCCCGCATGTGGCGCTAAGCGCAGGGACCGGCGTAAGGATCCCGGTTCGAGCCCCCGGCTCCCCAACTGCAGGGGAGTCGCTTCACAGGCGGTGAAGCAGGTCTGCAGGTGTCTGTCTTTCTCTCCCCTTCTCTGTCTTCCCCTCCTCTCTCCATTTCTCTCTGTCCTATCCAACAACGAATTGCGTCAACAAGGGCAATAATAATAACCACAACGAAGCTACAACAAGGGCAACAAAAGGGGAAAAAAAAAATTACCTTCGTTTATTGGATCGAGACAGTCAGAAATTGAGAGACAGAGAGACACCTGCAGCCCTGCTTTATCACTCGCAAAGCTTTCCCCTGAAGGTGGGGACTGGGGGCTCGAACTCTGGTCCTCGCTCACTGTAACATGTGCGCTCAACCAGGTGCGCCGCCACCCCGGCCCCTTCTTTTCCATTTTAATGAAACACCAGAGCACTGCTTCGCATTCAGAGTTCCACAGTGGAGCTGAGGATGGAAGCTGGGGAGTCACACTTGGAAGACATTCTTTTTTTAAAAAAAAAAAAATTCATGATTTAATATTGACTTACAAAATTACAAGATAACAGGGGTATGACTTTGTCATACCAGCAGCGTCTGGACCCCAAGTCCTCCATCGGAAGCTACAGAAATTCTTGAGGTTGCAGATATGCCTTAACTATACTTTCCACAACTGGCTGTCTATATTGGTATCTATCTGAGCTACTTTTTTTTTTTTAGGTCCCCTCTTCTCTTCCTTCCCAAGTCACACATAGATCTATCACTGCATCCAACTGCCCTCCCTTTGTCCTCTTCTCTCTCCTGGTCCTAATGGAGTTGAAGTTCAGAGCCCTCAAGTCATCTTCCTCTAACATTTCTCCCCCTCTGGGAGTCCGGATCAAAGTCTTTCTGGGGAGCGGAAGGTGGGAGCTGTGGCTTCTGTAAGTGCTTCTCCGCTGGACGTGGGCGTGGGCGCTGATGGGTCAATCCATACCCCAGGCTGTGAAGCCATGTTCCTTATCTGATGTGTCTGTTTCTCATACATGTTTAACATCTGCAAAGTCTGGGGAACAGCCACTGCATATCAGTCACGAGAGCTTTTCTCTCCAAGTCCCAGTCCGGCTGGTGTCACACAACAGGAGAGCGTGTTCACAGCACTGACTGCTGGATGTGTGTTTTCAGCGCTCAGCACTACGCCGGGGGATGGAAGGAGTGGTCAACCTATGAGCATCCAGAGAAGAAACAAGAAGAGTAGACTTGGGGACACAAGCTGGCTTTCCCCGTCTGTACACCCCATCTCGTGTGCAGCCCCGAGTGAGCAGAGGAATAAAAATCTAGTGGTGACACTATTGTAAGAGGTGTGTGTGTGTGTGTCTCAAGTATTTTATTGGCTCTCTTATTGGTAAATTGAGAATACTTCCTTGCCGATAGCCCAAGGTGATCGAGGGTTGAGACAAGTATGTGAATTGTCACAGGAATTAAGGGCAGAGGTTGCAATGATTAATTATAAACAGTTAGAGACAGGGAGCCCAGGTGATGGCGCAGCAGATTAAGCACACACATTGCAGGGGTCAAGCACCCAGGTTCAAGCCCCCGGGCCCCACCTGCAGGGGGGAGGAAAGCTTCACAAGTGCTGAAGCAGTATTGCAGGCGTCTCTGTCCGTCACCTCCTTCTCTCTTGATTGATTTTATCATCACTACTATTAGTGATTAAATAGTGACCGGCAAGATTGTGGGTCCTTGCACACAGTTCCCACCACTAGAGTTCCGTGTCCCATTCCCTCCATCGGAAGGCTACCTGTCCTTTTTCCCTCAGGAAGTTTTGGACAAAGGTCTTTATGGGGTACAGAAGATGGGAGATCTGACTTCTGTAATTGCTTTTCTGCTGGACATGGGCATTGACAGGTCAATCCATAACCCCCTTCTCGATTTCTGCCTGTCTCTAAGTAAGTAAAGATAATAAAGTTTGAGATAGTTCAATAGTATTCCCACAGACTAGGTTTTCACCTCGTCATAGTGTGTGGCCATCTGTGTTGATATGGCTTTTAGTTACTAGAGACTCGACCTTTGTTTTTGTTTTACTGCATCCAGGATTATCACTGGGGCTCAGTGCCAGCGCTATGAATCCACCATCCTGGAGCCATTTTTCCCAGTTGTGGGGGGGGGGTGTCTTGTTTCATTTTTCTTGTTTTATTTGACAGGACAGAGAGAAATTGAGAGGGGAGGGGGGATAGACACCTGCAGACCTGCTTCACCATTTGTGAAGCTCCCCTTGCAGGTAGGGAGTAGGGTTCGAACTCGGGTCCTTCCAACTGGCAGTGTGTGTACTTAGCCAGGTGGGCCAATGCCTGGTCCTGAGACTTGACCTTAAAATATAAACCTGGGAGGGGGGTTGGGCGGTAGCACGTTAAGCACACTTGGGGCAAAGCACAAAGACGGTGTAAGGATCCCGGCTCCCCACCTGCAGGGGAGTCGCTTCACAAGCGGTGAAGCAGGTCTGCAGGTGTCTTTCTCTCTCCCTCTCAGTCTTCTCTCTATTTCTCTCTGTTCTATCCAACAACAACAGCTATAACAATAATAACAACGAGGGCAACAAAATGGGAAAAATGGCCTCTAGGAGCAGTGGATTCACAGTGCATTCTCACCGATCCCCAGCGATAATCCTGGAGGCAGAAAAAAAACAAACTCGGAATCCAAAAAAGTGCAACATGATGTATGAAAATAGAGACAGAGATGAACTGATAGGGAAGGGGGAGAGGAGAGGAGAGACACACCTGCAGCCCAGCTTCACTGCTGCTGACTCTTCTCCCCTCTACGTGGGGACAGGAGGCTTGAACCTGGGACTTTGCACACTGCAAGTTCTCTATCATAAATAAAAGGGCAGATTTTTAGGAGAAAGCTGTAGTGAATTAGACACTACTGAACTGCTTGGGGCCTTAAGGAATAAAAGTTTAGGTCAAGAGCCCGAGTATTTAAACTGGTTTTTCTCTGGAAACCCTAGCAAGCTCTATATCCTGGAGTTTAGAGGTGAACTAGAAACTGAGCAGCCCTTACAGAAATAAGACTTTTTCTTTCTTTTTTACTGCCACCAAGGTTATCTATCACTAGGGCTCTATGAGCACTACGAATCCACCATTTTCTTTTATTTTATTTTCCTTTTTTTCTTACTTAATAGGAAAGAAAGAAATCGTGGGGGAAGGGGAAGGTAAGGAGAAGGGATGGCTGCCAGCACACTTGGTTGAATGCACACACACATCATGAGGGCCTTGGTTCGAGCCTTGCTTCCAACCTGTAAGGCGAAGCTTTCTGAGTGATGAGGCGGGTCTGCAGGCATCTGTCTCTCTAATTTCCTCACCCCTTCTCAGTTCCTGTCCTATCAAATATACAGAAAGGGGGTGGGGTGGGAGATGGCTCAGCTGGTAAGACAGCCCTTGCCTTAGGATACTCTAAGCCCCGGGTTCTAGCTTCATGCCCACAGGAATGCCTCAGATGGAGCAGTGCAGGGGACTGAACCTGGGACTTGGAAGCCTCAGGCATGAGAGTCTCTCTTTAGAACCATTATGCTGCCTACCCCACCCCGTCTTTCTCTCTTAAATAATGAAATATTACGGGCGGTGGGTAGATAGCATAATGGTTACGCAAACAGACTCCCATGCCTGAGGCTCCAGAGTCCCAGGTTCAGTCCCTTGCACCACCATAAGCCAGAGCTGAATAGTGCTCTGGTTAAAAAAAAAAAAAAGAAATATTACAACAGGAGCTTGCTCAGCCACACCATGGAGCCCTAAATCATTCCGTGACACCACGTTGAAACAAAAGTGATTTGGTGAGAGCGGGGCCTGACAACAGTAAATCCCTGTTACGTGGCGTAAGGCCTCTATTGCGACAGCCAACTCTGTTCCTGCAGCACAAAATGAGCCAGGAACGAGTCTGACTACATTCCGACAAAACTATGGCCATGTAAGTTTCACGTTGTGTCAAAACTTTCAAAATCACTTAAGAACAAAAATATTAAAACAACAGCAAACTCTCCTAGTTGAAAATCCAGGCAAAAACACAAGGCCATCAGGCCAGGGTAGATAACATGATGGTTGTGCAAAGTGACTCTGCCTGGGGCTTCAAATTCCCAGGTTTAATCCCTCCCCCCCCACACACACACACCCCATAAACCATAGCTGAGCAGTGTTCTGGTATTTAAAAAAGGCCTTCCTGACTGGCCTGGGTATAGATCCTGTAACTATCTTCTAGAGTTTTTTTTCCCTCCAGGGTTATTGCTGGGCTCGGTGCCTGCACCATGAATCCACCGCTCCTGGAGGCCATTTTTTGCCCCTTTTTGTTGCCCTTGTTGTTGTAGCCTCGTTGTGATTATTATTATTGATTGCCATTGTTGATGTCGTTCGTTGTTGGCTAGGACAGAGAGAAATGGAGAGAGGAGGGGAAGACAGAGAGGGGGAGGGAAAGACAGACACCTGCAGACCTGCTTCACCTCCTGGGAAGCGACTCCCCTGCAGGTGGGGAGCTGGGGGCTCGAACCGGGATCCTCACGCAGGTCCTTGTGCTTTGGCTTTGCGCCATGTGCACTTGCCTAACCCGTTGCGCTACCGCCCGACTCCCATTGTTAAATATCCCATGGCAAAGCAGAAAAGCTTTCATTCCTGAGGCTCCAAGGTGCCAGGTTCAATAAACCGCCCCACTGACACCATGAGCCCGAGCAGAACAGTAAGTACTATGATAAAAATAAGTAAATAAATCAACAGGTCACCAAAATGAGAGCCGCTTTCCCCACCCCTCAGTAAACACAATGTCTCACTGCCTAAAAGAGCAGCAGTTCATTGCTGGAAATGTCATTCTCTTGCCACCCCTCGACCACGTTCGGAGCTTCTCTGGCCAGGCGGCGGCTCGCCCAGCTGAGCACTCGCGCTCCCACCCAGAGCTCGGCCCGCACCAGCCCTTGGTCCTGAGGGCGGCGTCACAAGCTGGGAAGCAGTGCTCCCATGTCTGTTTCTCCCCCTCTCTATCTTCCCTCTGCTCCCACTTTCTCGGTCCTATCAAATTGAAGTGAAACATTTAAGAATAAATATATATTTAAAATTTCTACATTAGGAAAAACGGGGAGTAGGCAACAGTACTAATGCAAGGAGCAATGAAAATTAAACAACCCACTAGGGAAAGAGAGAGACAGGCTGGGAGTATGGATCCACCTGTCAACACCCATGTTCAGCGGGGAAGCAATGACAGAAGCCAGACCTTCCACCTTCTTCATCCCACAGTGACCCTGGGTCCATGCTCCCAGAGGGATAAAGAATAGGAAAGCTATCAGGGAGGGGATGGGATACAGAGTTCCGGTGGTGAGAATTGTGTGGAGTTGTACCCCTCTTATCCTATGGTTTTTGTCAGTGTTTCCTTTTTATAAATACAAATTAAAAAAAAAAAGAAAACCTCCATCTATAGCCCATTAAAAAAATTAAGCAGCCAAAAAACAGAAATAGAATCCTCAAAATGGTAACACACTGAATTCTCTCATAACATAAGGTGCTCCATATAAGAAAAAAAAAAAAAAAGCTTAAATGCCCCTTTCTCAAGAAGCTATGGTACTAGAGGATGCTTTCCAATAAAAGAGAGAAACAAACGACATGGAGTGTCCATTATCTTTTTATTTATTTAGATTTATTTATTTTGTTGCCCTTGTTTAACATTCTTGTGGTTGTTGATGTCGTCATTGTTGGATAGGACAGAGAGAAATGGATAGAGGAGGGGAAGACAGAGAGGGGAGAGAAAGACAGACACCTGCAGACCTGCTTCACCACCTGTGAAGCGACTCCCCTGCAGGTGGGGAGCCAGGGGCTCGAACTGGGATCCTTACACAGGTCCTTGGCGCTTTGTGCCTCGTGCGCTTAACCCACTGCGCCACCACCCGACTCCCGGAGTGTCCAGTATCTTAAATACATAAGCAGGGAGATGAAAGGCCTGAGGAAGAAAGTCTTCCTGTGAGTTGAGAAATAACTAGTAACAAATGATTCCGGTGATAAATACAACGGAGAGAGCTCTGGACTTCGAAGCAGGACGTCTGGGGTTCCATCCTCGGGCATCACACACGTTAGTGATGCTCTGACTCACTCTCTCTCCCTCATAAATGAGTTCACTGATTTATTTAAATATTAAATATTTAAAAAAATATTTATTTTCCCTCTTGTTGCCCTTGTTCTTTTTTATTGTTGTAGTTCTTATTGTTGTTGTTACTGATGCTGTCGTTGTTGGATAGGACAGAGAGAAATGGAGAGAGGAGGGGAAGACAGAGAGGGGGAGAGAGAGACAGACACCTGCAGACCTGCTTCACCGCCTGTGAAGCGACTCCCCTGCAGGTGGGGAGCCGGGGCTCAAACCGGGATCCTTCTACTGGTGCTTAGCTCTCTGCACTACTGCTCAACTCCCCATTTATTTATTTTTTTCCTGGCCACCAGGTTATGGGCTTAGTACCTGCACAAGGAACTGACCCCTTCCAGAGCTATCTTGTTTTCCCCTGCTAGGATAGAAAAATTGAGAAGGGAGGAGGTAGAAAGATGCCTGTACCACCCCTTCACCACTTCTCAAGCGTCTCCCCCTGCAGGTGGGGAGCAGGGGCTTGAACCAGGACCCTTGTGCATGCACCTGCCAAGCTCCCTCAAGAAAGAATGAGAAAATGTAGTCATAGTGGGTGACAGAATGCAAAGCTATTTATGCGTAGCTAATGTATATTGAGTATGAACCTCACATAAATTATACAGTTCAATTGAGAGGCTGATGGGAATTACGTCCCAGTGTAGAAACGGATG
>NC_080165.1:149980702-150020682 GCF_950295315.1 Erinaceus europaeus | reverse complement strand
AAAGGTTGGAATAGTGGAGAGGAAATGTTGGGGGGTACTCACTGCAAACTCTAGTGTACTTGTGCTTTCAGGTATATATTTTGCCCTAGTTTATGGACACATGTGAACATATGCTCTATCTCCTAGAACCTGGTCTATATCTAGGTTTTGGGACTTTGTTAGAAAGTGAACCACCTGGGATGGAATTAGAGAATACTCTGAAAGGAAAGGTCTCACCTGAGTAATGAAGCTGAAGGGTTGTCATTCCACACCTGAAATCTCTGGACACAGTCTGAACTGAAGCATGTTGAGGTGGCACTCATTGCATTCATACTTTTCTTATCTATGGTTACTTCTGACTGATTTGGAGTTCCTTCTGGGCTCCTGTCTTGATTCATTGTGGTAGCAGTTTTATTTGCTCTTGATTTAACCATTTTTTTTATTGATGTGTTTTTTTTTATTTTTCTGTTCTGTTGTTCTTCAGTTGTTGTGTTCTAAGTACAAGCCACGCTGTACTAAATAACTTTATGACAAATGCAGTCACCAACCTCAGAGATTACAACAGTAGTAACTGAAGCAAGGATCCATGCAGTTTAACCAATACCAGTTAGCCAAACAACACCTCCAGTCCAAGGAAAAATAGCAACCAAATCCAAAAGAAAAAGAAGGAGAAAGGAGAAAAGGGAAAGGAAGAACAGACAATTACGCAAGTCTACTGTGCATTGAATTTTCTAGGGATAGCAAGAGGAGAAAGGGAAGTAGAGAAGAGAGACACACACAGAGAGTCCGAGAGTCCACTCTGAGTCAGATTTCTTCCCCAAAATAATTCACAAAGTTGTATCAGTGAATTCAGAAAGCAGAGAAGGAGGAAGGAGGAAAAGAAGATAAGAACAAGAAAAAAAAAGAGCAGTGAAAGGAAAGAGGTTTTGTTGTTGTTGTTTGTTTTGTTTTAAATTGGCTAGGAGGAGGGAAAAAGGAGAGGAGAGTAGAGGGAATAAGTAGAGTGAAACAGGTTCCTCTCACAACGGATAGGACACCCAGTCACCTAGCAATGGACAAAATCATAGTAGTTAATTTTGGTCAACCTGAAGAAGGAGGGGGAGCAGGGACACATGTATATATTATAATGATAATAAAATAGAATAGAGTGGAAAAACCCTAGCAGTCAGTCTGCAACTTGGATGACTCCAGATTGGCTCAGGCAGCCTGAGCAAAAATAGCCAATTATAAGAAGTATCGAGAAAAAAAAAAACCCAAAAAAACCTCCAGGTAGTCTTTCCTGTCAGTGGTGAGGCTCTGATTGGTCAGATATTTTGTCACTCAAATAGAGCCCCAGCCACTATAGAAAAAAAAAAAAAAAAAAAAAAAGAGAAGGAAATCAAAAAGGAAAAGGATTGGAATGACACTCCTGGTGAGCCAGGAGTCTTGGTAAAGAAAATAGCTCAGTGGGAAGCTTGCTAGGAATGGCTGTCCAGCCCTAGGTTCTGTTTCTGGGGTGGGGGAGGGGTGAGCTTCAGAAATAATCAAAAGGTTTCCTTTCTTTTTCCTCCATTTTCTAACCCTAGGGTGAGCTATAGGACCCCTCCTTGGTGTCACACGTAGGACCCCTTATTCACCCTCCTGCTGACATGCCAGTATCCTACCCTATCCAGCAAATCCTAGGTCACAAGCCACTGTTTGTTGGAGCTGATGCCAGCAGCTGCCTCCAAGTCCAGAATTGTACCCTTCTTATCATATGGTCTTGTCAGTGTTTCCATTTTATAAATAATAAAAAAAGTATATCTAGCAAAATGAAGTCATATAAATCACTAGTTAATTAATATGAGAGGAGGAAAATTAATTTTATGTCTCGAAGTTTTTCAAAACACAAACTGAATCTTTTTAATATATAGGCTGTGTATTTGATAGGCGGACTCTCTCAAAAGCCTAGACCAAGTAGATTAGAAGCATCCAATAGCACAGCTATATACAAGATACTGGGTACTGTACAGCAAACCCTAACAAAAGGACTTTTCAAAGTTAACCCAATTACCAAATAATGTGATGATAACATTAATTATTGATTGTCTTTTTGAACCCTAAGACAGCAGGAACCTCACATCTCCACTATAGAGCCTCTACTTCCCCCAGCCCTGGAACCCTTGGATAGGGCCCACTTTCCTGTATGCATCTCCCAATCCATATCAAATAATATTGCATCTGCCGATCTCAACCTAACCAACACAATGATTGCCACCTCAACATGCTTCACCTCAGACTGTGTCCAGAGACTTCACGTGTGGAATGACAACCCTTCAGCTTCATTACTCGGGTGAGACCTTTCCTTTTATAGTATACTCTAATTCCATCTCAGGTGGTTCACTTTCTAACAAAGTCCCAAAACCTAGATATATACCAGTTTCTGTGAGAGAGAGCTTATGTTCACACGTATCCATAAACTACTGCAAAATAAATACCTGAAAGCATAAGTACACTAGAGTTTGCAGTGAGTACCTCCCTAACACTTCCTCTCCACTATTCCAAGCTTTGGGTCCATGATTGCTCAACAATTTGTTTGGCTTCGTATGTTAACTCTCTTTTCAATCACCAGGTTCCAGATGCCACCAGGATGGTGGCCAGGCTTCCCTGGATTGAAGACCCCACCAATGTGTCCTGGAGCTCAGCTTCCCCAAAGACTCACTTTACTAGGGAAAGAGAGAGGCAGACTGGGAGTATGGACTGACCAGTCAATGCCCATGTTCAGCGGGGAAGCAATTACAGAAGCCAGACCTTCCACCTTCTGTAACCCACAATGACCCTGGGTCCATGCTCCCAGAGGGATAGAGAATGGGAAAGCTATCAGGGGAGGGGGTGGGATATGGAGATTGGGTGGTGGGAATTGTGTGGAGTTGTACCCCTCCTACCCTATGGTTTTGTTAATTAATCCTTTCTTAAATAAAAAAAAATTTTAAAAATTAAAAAAAAGTATATGACTATGCAAATATCTACTGAGTACCTATTATCCTAAGAAAAGCTCACAATCTAAAGGTCAAAGACTTAAAAAATTGTATTTGTTAATTTATTTATTTTTATGAGAGGAATACAGAAAGGAGAGAGAGAGAGATGCCAGAGCACTGCTCAGCTCTGGCTGATGGTGGTGCTTGGGACTGAACCTGGGACCTCAGAGACTCAGGCAAGAAATTCTTTGTGCAGAAACATCATGCTATTTCCCCATCCTAGTAAAAGACTTAATACATCATTCTGCATGAAGAAACCTTTACTTCCATCTGAGCAAAGAAATTCAGGAATAAACAAATAGAATCAGCCTTCTAGTAAGAGATACTTATTTTATACAAAGATACTGATAGAAGTTTGGGAAACTTGGTTCAGTTTCTCACAGCAAAACAACCGCCCTCTCCCATCTCAGGTGGTCACAGAACTTGTTTCTTTATAATTTGGAAACAGAGATCGGAATAATAACCCGCTGTGCTACTGCCCAACTCCCTGAATAATAACCAGGCTGATAGAAAGCTCTCTGAAATGTATCCTCCCAACTTTGTTTTAACAGGATTCATAGAACTCATGTTCTTGCCACTGTAGACCTGCCCTTTGCAAGAATTAAAGCTGTATGTGAAGGCTTTCAAATAGGCGCTGAATGAAAAAGGGAACCCACAGTGGGGACAAAGAAACCGCCCTGCACTGCTGGTGGGAATGTAAATTGGCCCAACCCCTGTGGAAAGCAGTCTGGAGAACTCTCAGAAAGCTATTAGTGAACCTGTCCTATGACCTTGCAATTCTTCTCATGGGGATATAACCTAAGGAACCCAACACACCTATCCAAAATATCTGTGCACACTTATGTTCACAGCAGCACAATTTGTAACAGCCAAAACCTGGAGACAACTTAGGTGTCCAAGAACCAATGAGTGGATGCATAAGTTATGGTCTGTAGACACATTGGAATACTACTCAGCTGTTAAAAATGGGGATTTCACCTTCTTCACTTCATCTTGGGTGGAGATTGAAAGAATCATGTTAAATGAGATCAGTCAGAAAGGGAAGGATGAATATGGGACAATCTCACTCATGGACAGAAGTTGAGAAGTAAGAACTGAAGGGGAGACAATAAGCAGAACTTGGGCTGGAGTTGGTGTGTTGCACCAAAGTCAAGGACTCTGGGGTGGGGGACAGGGTTCAGGTCCTGGAACAGGATGATGGAGGAGGACCTAGGTGGGGGTTAGAGTGTTATGTGGAAAACAGAAATGTTAACACACGTACCAACTATTGTATTTACAGCTGACTGTAAGCTATTAATCTCGCTACTAAAGAAAAAAAGAAAAGAAAAATGGAGCTCATTTATATTTTTCCTAGAGAAGACTTGTCACCTAATGCAGCTTTCAAAACTGAGTCTGTCTGATTTCATCCCATCCAGTCACCAGTACCCCTTGTGAACACTTAGGGCTGAATTTGATTTGTGATGCTCAGACAGGAGCTTCTGTCCTTGCTGACTGCAGGCACACTCCCCCTCCTGTTTGTGATATTTATGACTTAGGGCTGGGGCTGACGGACATCTGTAATCAGCACACTTCTGATCATCTATGGCATTTTTACTGGAACTACAATCTGTTTTGCACTGGAACTTACTTTCCGGTATTTACTTATTTCTTTAGCCTGAACAGCAATTAGGCTGAAACCATGGCATGATTGATGGAGAGAGACTGATTTTAGCTGCCGCGATCAGCACGTTCTAGGAACCTTCTATGAAATGACTTTCCTACAAACAGCCGTCACTTTATACAACGCGAAAAGCAAAGCTCATAGGATCCTACTGACAATTTTCAGTTACTCATGGTAATGAGGACCAGGCAGACAGCCTTGCAGTTCCCAGTAGAGCACCCAGTTAAGCCCTGATGGCCTAGAAATAAATGCAGTCTGGGGGTCACAGTACCCAGGAGTCAGCTGAACATTTATCAGAGGTACAGACTGCATTTTTCCAGAGTCATGAGTGGGAGCTCAAGTAGCAACCACCTGCTGAACAGTTCACCCATCCTTTTGCAGGGGCCTCCAATCAGTCAAACTTCTGGAGCAACTTGGTATTCCTGTGGTGAGGAAGCCCAGCTTGTGCATGTGACAGAAATGCTCTGACAACCTAGCGTCAACCTTGTGGTGATCTTCCCCCATGCCCTCCTCTAGGTATCAAGCAGTCCCACCAAGGACAGACACTCTACTTGAGTGGGAAGAGCAATGCTGGGATGGAGATGCAGCTTCAGAGACACAAGACTGCAGCCAGTGAGAGAGGCAGGGAGATTTTCCTAAAGGCAGAAGGCTACTCACTGCATCCCTGTGGGAAAGTAGGGAGGAAGTGCTTTGCCTTTATTTGCTTCTGTTTCTTATTTTGTAGTAACTGTGATCACAGTTATGGCTTGTGACATGGAACTAGTACATATGTTTAAGGATTCTCACTTATGTTGGCTTTTGTAAAAGAAAAAAAAAGAAAGAAAAAGAAATAAAAACAAAAAACCCAGAAAGATGGCCGCATTTTTAATGCCAGCACCAATCCCCAGCAATAACTGTGACGGCAAAAAAAATAATAATAATAAAAATAAAAAAAAGAATGTGTTTGCGACTGGTCCCTCTAATTCTATTTTCTGGAAGAGTTTGAGGAGAATGGGTATTAGTTATCTGAATGTTTTATAGAATTCATTAGTATAATCATCTGGACCTGGCCTTGTGTTCTTGGGGATGCTTTTGATTACTGTTTCAATTCCTGCCCTAGTGATTATCCTGTTAAGTTTATCTGCTTCTTCTTGTTTTCAGGTTGGCAGTTGGCATGACTGTGAGAATGTGTCCATTTCTTCTAAGTTGTGAACTTTGTTTCCATACAGATGTCCTTACTAGTCCTGCATATTCCCTTGTATCTCTGCCTCATCTGTTGTCATAGCTCCTCTCTCACTTCTGAGCAATTTTACCATAGCTTTCTCTTTTTTTCCTCTTGCTGAATGTAGCTAATGGTTTATCTATGTTTATTTATCCTTTCAAAGAACCAACTCGTGGTTTCATTAATCTTCCTAATGATCTTTTTGTTTTCTATATCTTTTTGATTTCTGCTTTGGTTTTAACTATTCCCTGTCTCCTACTGAGCTTTGAATCTCTGCAGCTCTGTTTCTTTTCTTATTTATTTATTTATTTATTTATTTATTTATTCCCTTATGATGCCCTTGTTGTTTTATTGTTGTAGTTATTGTTGTTGACGTCATCGTCATTGGATAGGACAGAGAGAAATGGAGAGAGGAGGGGAGACAGAGAGGGGGAGAGAAAGACAGACACCTGCAGACCTGCTTCACCGCCTGTGAAGCGACTCCCCTGCAGGTGGGGAGCCGGGGGCTTGAACTGGGATCCTTATGCCGGTCTTTGTGCTTTGCGCCACGTGCGCTTAACCCGCTGCGCCACCGCCCGACTCCCTGTTGCTCTGTTACTAGTTGGTTACACTGTGCTGTTAGATTGTTGACTAGTGACATTTTCCTCTTTATCAATGTGAGCCTGTATTGCTATGAAATTCCTTCTCAGAACTGCTTTTGCTGCATCCCATAGCGTCTGATGGCTGATTCTTTCATTTCTGTTGATATTAAGGTGATTCTTAGTTTATATTTTTATTTCTCTAGTGAGCCATGTACTACTCAGAAGCGTGCTGTTTAGTCTTCAGATTTTGAGGGAGTTTATTTTCCTTTTGTGGCTCATTTCTACCTTAATACAATACCTTCATGGTCTCAGACGATGCATTTTATGATTTTAATATTCACGTATTTATTTAGGCTGTCTTTGTGGCCCAGCATATCGTCAATCCTTGTGAATGTTTCATGTGTGCTTGAGAAGAATGTGTATTCACTTCCTCTGGGATGGCAATTTCTTTATGTATCTGTTATATCCATATTGTCTATGGTGTCACTGAAGACTGCTATTTCCCTGTCGATTTTTTGTCTGGATGATCTGTCTCTTGCTGTGAGTGGTGTTTTAGGGTCTCCTACTGTTATTGTGTTGCTGTTGATGTATCTCATCAGCTCATTAAGCACTTGGTTTTTATGTCTGGGTGCTCCTGAATTTGACCGTATATATTTATGATGGTTATGTCTTTTTCTTGGATTAATCCTTTGACCATTATGTATTTAACTCTCTCTGTCTCTGCTTGCTTTTTTTTTTTTTTTTTTACCTGAAAGTCTAATTTATCTAAGAACAGAATAGCTGTCCCTGCCATTTTTAATGCATTATTAGTTTGGAATATCTTGCTCCAACCCCTTAGCATTTGTTTATTCTCTCTCCCTGGATGTGTGTTTCCTGAAGACATATGGTAGATGGATCCACTTCTTTAATCCACTTCACTCTTCTGAGTCCTTTGACAGCTGAATTAGGGCATTCACATTCAGAATGATTATTGGTATGTGTGGCCTACTTGCATCATTCTGGTTTTTGTCTTGAGGTTGTATTAAATTGTTGATTCTTTGCCCATTTATTTCTATCTGTCATTTTGTGTAGTGGGCTTCTATGATGAGCTCCTCACTGATTTCTCCTATACTCTCTGTGGAGCCCATGAATTCGCCTCACTGCTTGGGAAGCTTCCCCTGTGCAGGTGGTCCTGTGAGGTGGCTGGGTGGGGCCTAGGGAACGGCAAGGTGTGCGGTCTCCTGGGTGAGGTAACTCCTGAACACCAGGGGTAAGAATTTCCAAGTCAGTCTATTTCTCATTTCTTTGGCTCCACAATGTGAAAACTTGGCGAGAGGTTGAATGGAGTTACTTGCCTCTAAAGCCTGCAGTGGGAGGGGAAGACTGGTCGCAGGGGCTGCCGCTTACTAGTCCCCTTAGTGACCACCAAGTTCCTGAATATGTCAATTCTGTGTAAAACAAGAATTCATGTGTGCAAAAAGGAAAAGTAAATTTTTGTTGAAACACAATATCAATTTAGAGATAATTTAAAGCATAAAAAATAACAATCGTCACAGTTTTAAGTATAAGATTAAGACTTGCTGACCAGAATAATAGAGTTTGAGAAGAAATATGACTTGTAATACTTAGCTGGGGCAGAAATATTATTCCCCAAATCCACATAAACACTTGTCTGTTCAACAAGAATCTACAGTAGCCAGACTGTTAGTGTTGATTTGTAATGGCACACACCTAAAACCTAAATAAGGATACAGTCTGATGTGACTTCAATAAAAAAAATTAAAAATGAAGTGAACAAAAGGTATACACCTGACTTATAATTTACTGAAACTTCAAGTCCCAGGAACTATTTTATTGCTGGTCTTTTTCTCAGAGAATATTTTGTTGCTGTTCTTAACTCTTCCACATTATTTACTAGGTGTCATCTGGCCAGTTTTCTGAATGGAAGAATATGCCATTCAGCAGGGAATCTACATTGCATTTTAAAGCTACTGTACTTTTTGTTTTCTGGTTGAAAAACAAAGTTCAGAAATTCCTTTCTGTATGTTGTAAATATGCAGTAACGATACAGATACTAGTTATTGTTATTATTATTATTTTAGCACTGTTCAGCTCTGGCTGATGGTGGTGCTGGGGGATTGAACCTGGAGCTTAGGAACCTCAGGCATGAAATTCTCTTTGTATAATCATGGTGCTATCTACACCCACCCCACCCCCGTAGTTGTCTTCAGCATAAAAAGGGCAGTGCTTGTTGGAGCATGATCTTCAAAGGGAAGAAGATGGCTCTTTGAGTAACTATGGACAACACTGGAATAAAATTCTACAGGTTACTATACAGCAAGTGTACTTCAGTCCATAATATAACAACAGACTATTTGCAGAGGTGTGAATGCAGTGCCACATTTTAAAACATCATATGAACTGTGAATCAACCATGATTTTTGTGACATGTCCTATGGACCAGAAGACTTTGGAAAATGTTGGACTAGAAATAGAAAATTGTAGCCATCATAATGCTATTATTGGATTTTGCCATAGCAGAGAATCTCCCTTGAATTCTCAAGCTAGATTTTTGTGTAAGGTAACAAAGATTAGAGTGCAGTAAATCACTCTCTGTGCCGAGGGCATTGAATATCTCACACAGAAACTCTCAGAGGTGGTAACCCTGAACACCTATTTAACAACCAAGGTGTCAAGGTGACAGTACAAATCCAGAAGGAAAAAAAAAAAAGACCACAGTTTCAGAAAGAATAATGGATGCAATTAAAGTTATCGGTAAGTCACTTACCGAGGGGGAGATAAGTCATCCCCTTATCAGTAAAGCCAAGAATAACATGCCATGAGAAGATTGAGGAGGACACTTAAACACCTGCCTAATTTAAGTAAGGATGATTATCTCTTCAAAGAATGCTGTGTGTATTTATACTTAGTTACAAAACTGTTTGGGGTGGTAGAAAATATATTTGCAAAACTGAATCGAACTTCTACTTTGTTTTGATAGCGTTTCCATTGAATTAACAAATGTATAAGTGAAGAGATTATAGTGCATTTCAAACTCAGATGAATGTCTAAATGTTAAAGAAATGAACTGAATTTATACTTGTTCAGAACTAGCAGGGAGGATCTGGATCTGGACTATGGGCTTGCTCAAAATTCCTTCCCCACCCCCACCACACACACATTTATGCCAAACACAGTGTTGTTCTCTGCGGCGAGGAACAGCAGAAACAGCGGCGACATTTTCAGATAAGTGCAGAGCTTAATTTTCGTTTACAGTTTCACTTTCCTCTTTTTTAGCAAATCCTGTTATTGTTGTTAACATGGAGGAAGCATGACTGATTTTAGTCTTGTTATTTTTCCTACCCCTGCTCACACATTAAAGAGCGATGACTGTTCATAAATCAGACAGCAGAAGAGAAACTTTCCAAAGAACAAAAATAAAAGAACATCAGGAAAACACTGCATGCCAGCTGGGTAACTGCTCCATGAATTAATCAAGAGCCGATTGGCAAAATTAGAATGCCAAACAATGCTGACAGACAGAAACGTCCTTATTCATGGTGTTGCTGAGAGACAGACTGGCAGAGTGCAGGGACTGAGACGGTCTGGGAAGCATCAGGCACAAACTGTTAGCGGGAGAGAGGCACCAGTCTGTGTCATTAGTTACAGGCTGCTGTGGGAGGGATCGGGGACTCCTCCTCCTGCCCTTAAGATAAAGGAGTTGAAGGGTTTGGGGCCCGGCAGTGGCACACTTAGTTAAGCGCACGTAGTTCTAAGCATAAGAACCCGTACAAGGATCCGAGTTTGAGGCCCTGCTCCTCACCTGCAGAGGGAAAGATCTGCAGGTGGTGAAGCAGGTCTGCAGGTGTCTATCTTTCTCTCCCTCTCTGCCTCCCCCTCCTCTCTCAATTTCTCTCTGTCCTATCCAATAAAATGGAAACAATGGTTGCCAGGAGCAGTGGATTCATAGTGCCGGTACCAGGCCCCAGCGATAACTCTGGGGGACAGGGGGGAGAGTTGAAGGGTTCTACAGGAATGTTCTGCGCCCAGAATCCCTTTGTCACATACCAAGGATGTCTGTGCCAGTTGTCACTGCTTGGGTAAGAGGATGACAAAAAAGACACAGTGAGGAAATGACAGAAAAGGAATGTTCTTGCCTGAGTCTGACAGCTAACATGCAGGTGGACTAAAAATATTGTCTTGGAAGGTGGTGTCAGAGTTGAGAATAGGCCTAGAAAGCTGAACCTCCCCAGAGCCCTGCCCCACTAGGGAAATATAGAAATAGGCTTGGGGTATGGATCGAACTGCCAACACCCATGTCCAGCTGAGGAGCAATGACAGAAGCCAGAACTCCCACCTCCTGCTCCCCATAAAGAATTTTGGTCCATATTCCCAGAGGGATAAAGAACAGGGAAGCTTCCAATGCAGGGGATGGGACAGGGAACTCTGGTGGTGGGAACTGTGTGGAATTGTACCCCTGTTATCTTACAACCTTGCCAATCATTATTAAATCACTAATAAACAATTTAAAAAGGGAATGTTGTAGGCCTTTGGTATTAGTTTTTGCTTATTTATACCCAGATTGTGTGTGTGTGTGTGTGTGTGTGTGTGTGTGTGTTTACTGCCAGCATAATTTCTGGGGCTCAGTGAGTGGACCACTACCCCTCTCCCAAAGGTAAACTTTCCTTTTCTCTTTTAATGATTTCTTATAGATGGTGGGAAATAGAGACATGGAGAAGGCGAGAGAGACAGACAGGAAAGGAACACCTGCAGCCCTACCCCCTGTGCCTGCGCCTCTACCACAGACTGGATCCCGGATCCAGCACGAGAACCCAGGACTTCACACATGACCGAGTGTGTGTTCTAACCCAATTGCTTAATTTTCTCAATTTCTAGAACCTCATTCTTTGTGACTAGTGTCTTTCTTCCCTACCTTCTATTCTGACTCACTTCTGCTGCTTTCTGGTGGGACTTCTTGATGCCAGCTACCGTCCCAGCTAACCGGCTCCCATGTTTTACTTTCCTGGTGGGACTTCTTGATGCCAGCTACCGTCCCAGTTAACTGGCCCCCATGTTTTACTTTCCTGGTGGGACTTCTTGATGCCAGCTACCGTCCCAGCTAACCGGCCCCCATGTTTTACTTTCCTGGTGGGACTTCTTGATGCCAGCTACCGTCCCAGCTAACCGGCTCCCATGCTTTACTTCCACTTAACCTTGGATGCTTTTGTGTGTGTGGTGGGCGGGGAGGGGTAGGGGTTAGGGAGAAGATTCCAAGCTCTGCTCTTACACTGCTCTAGGCAGACTCTTTTCTTTTTAATTTCAGGGAGTGAATGAGTCAGAGAGAAGGAGAGACAACACAACACCAGACCAGCACTCCTTGGTTTCTCATGGTGTCACGTTATCTCACTGCCACCTGGCCAGCCGGGACTCAAACCTGGGTCCCTGAGCGTGAGAAGATGCCCACTCTACTGAGGGAGCTATCTCCCAGGCCCAGTTGAACTCTTTATCCTCTTCCTGCCTTGCACCACTGTGTGGAGGTGCATTCAGGTCCTCAGTCGCTGTCTTCCTAGTCACTTCCTCCTGCCTGCAGAGCCTGACCCCAGAGTCTGCCCCATGGGCTCTGAATCCTGTCTCACTCGTCCGGCCTCTGCAAATGTAGGGGACCTGTCCCCAAGCTATGATCACGCATACCGATCTATTTAAGCAAGAGATATTTTTTCAGCATGAACTTTAGTTAATAAGAATGTGTCAATATGAATCCATTAATTATAACACATGGACCATATTAAATTAATATCGGGTTGCTGCAGAAGTCATGACACATTTTTGCATAGAAAAACAGGAAAATGTGTCATGAATTTTCTGACAATCCGAAATAAGAATACTAGAGGAAATAGAGCAGTTGTGACACAGTATCTCCTCAATGCCTCGCCTTTCCTTCCAAATCATTTTGCTTGAGGGGTAATGGTTTCCAGTACAGTTGTTGACAGTTTCTCATCTCCTCACGATAGGGGTCTGCACACTGCCCCAGCCCCAGTTCAGGCCCGCCACCACCTTCTCCCAAAAGTCTTCTCAGTCCTCTCTCATCCCCTCCCTCAAAGTCCTTTGCTCTGGTGCAATATGCAGATACTGGTTGGTTGTTCTCTCCTGTGTCTCCCTTAGCCCCTGGGCCATCAGCCCCAGAATAAGTATGCGAACAGATTCGTAGTCCACGGAAGACTCTCTCCGCATGTACTCAAGGCGTAGAACCCCTGGAGGAGCCGTCAGGAACTACCGGCTCCCCACAAGTTCTGGCTCAGTTGCTAAGATGCTGATGCAAAGTCAGGCCCAGGAACTACAGGACGGTGTGACACATTCTCCGCGTTGAATGAATGTCTTCTGAACACCAGCTGTCACGCATCTGCCTGAAGCTGTTTAGATTGCAGGGCTATCATTTCGATTATATTTTATTTCAGATACTCTGTTACATCTTAGACATTTGGAATGAGTTTTTTTTGTTTCATTTTTAAGAATCTTGCTTTGAATATAAAATAGTACAAATGCTGTGGGAAGCAATAGGACAGTTGCTTAAAAAAATGAAAATTGAAATATGTATGGTCCAACAATTCTAATTCTGAGTATCTACCAAAAAGAATTTAAAATAGCATCTTAGGGGATATGTTGATATGTTCGTGTTCATTCCAGTACCATTCACAATAACCAAAAGACGGGAGTCATATAATTGTTTGCTGAAAAACAAAATGAATCATGTGTGTACACTAGAAGATTGGTCAGCACTGAAAAGGTAGGAATTCAGACATAGGCTGCAACTTGGATAAGGCTTGAGGACACTAAGACAAGAGAAATTAGCCAGTCACAAAAAGGACAAGAACTGCAAGAGTCCATTTGTCTGAGTTACTTAGAGTAGTCACCTTTACAAAGACAGAAGGTAGAGTCTGAAGTTAGGGGAGGTGAGGCAGAGTGCAGTGGGTGTAAAGTTTCCATTCTGCAAGATGAAGAGTGTGCTGGAGACATAATGGTGCTTACATAGATGATGATGCACTTTACACTTAGAAAAGTATGAGGTGGGTGGAGGGAATAGTATAATGATTATGCAAAGAAGATCCTCATGCCTGAGACTTCAGGATCCCAGTTTCTTTTTTAAAAAAATTTTTATTTATAAAAAGGAAACATTGACAAAAGCATAGGATAAGAGGGGTACAACTCCACACAATTCCCACCAATTCCTCCGCATCTCCTCCCCTCCCCGGATAGCTTTCCTATTCTTTATCCCTCTAGGAGTATGGACCCAGGGTCATTGTGGGGTGCAGAAGGTGGAAGGTCTGGCTTCTGTAATTGCTTCCCCACTGAGCATGGGCGTTGACAGGTGGATCCATACTCCCAGCCTGTCTCTCTGTTGCCCTAGTGGGAAGGGCTCTGGGGAAGAAGAGCTCCAGGACACACTGGTGGGGGGTCGGTCGTCTGTCCAGAGAAGTCTGGTTGGCATCCTGCTAGCATCTGGAACCTGGTGGTTGATCAGTCATGGACCTAAGGGCTGGAGTAGTGCAGATGAAGAGTTGGGGGGGGGGTTCCTCCATTTTGTAGACAGCTAGTAGGCAGATTTTAGTTAAATTCCAAAGGGCCTGTGGGTATACTAGTTTTTTTTTCCTTTTTCTTTTTGCCCCTGAGCCTGAAATCTGATAAGTCAGACCTCCCACATTCTGCTCCCATAAAGACCTTAAGGGTTGGAGGAAATATTGGCATGCAGAGATGAGGAGTGATCTAACCGAACAGAAGAGAAAAGAAAAGCGTGGGTGACATCAAATAGCATCAAATAGACAGAACTGAAGGCAGGCAGACACAGCAGTTGGATTTACTTTTGGACTAATTTAATGGTAATCATGAAAGATTTCTTTCTTTTTTTCTTTCTTTCTTTCTTTTTTTTTTTTCTTTTTGCCTTCAGGGTTATTGCTAGAGCTTGGTGCCTGCACTACCAATCCATTGCTCCTGGAGGCTATTTTTTCCCTTTTGTTGCCCTTGTTTATTGTTGTTATTGTTGTTGTTGGATAGGACAGAGAAATGGAGAGAGGAAGGGAAGACAGAGAGGGGGAGAGAAAGACAGACATGTGCAGACCTGCTTCACCACCTGTGAAATGACTCCCCTGCAGGTGGGGGGCCAGGGGTTCCAACCAGGATCGTTATCCCGGTCCTTGTGTTTCGTGCCAACTGCACTTAACCCGCTGCACTACCACCTAGCCCCCCCCCCACCCTCCATTAAAGGTTTCTAAGTTAATCGTGTAAAAAAATACATAAAAGATTTATTTCAAAGATTTTAAAGGTGAAATATATATTGGTTACCTTAGGGTAGCTCTGAGATGACAAATGAGATATCAGGCAGAAAAATAGAAAGATGTGTGCGAATAGTGATCATGTGTAAACAGAGTCTAAATAAGGGGGGATGGACTGTCATTAGGGACATCAGAGAGAACACAAGGAGGTGAGAGAACAGTAGTTTTGGTCCAGTAAAATTTTGTTTAAAAAGAAAGTACCTTGTATATCTTGAAAAGTGTGCATGGCTTTGACATAGAAAAGACAAAGTGAGAGCAGATTTTTTTGATATTTATGTTAAGGGATAGTTTTGCTGCTGGCCTTGCAGAAACACAGCTGAGAATATAAATTTGTGTATTTTCTTTCCTGTACACCAAGGAGAGTGCACATGTTACATTTACGTTATTTTATTTATTTTTTTCCCCTCCAGGGTTGTTGCTGGGGCTAGGTGCCTGCACCATGAATCCACTGCTCCTGGAGGCTTCCCCGCCCCCTTTTGTTGCCCTTGTTGTTTTATCATTGTTATGGTTATTATTATTGTTGTTGATGTCATTGTTGGATAGGATAGAGAGAAATGGAGTGAGGGGGAGAGAAAGATAGACAACTGCAGACCTGCTTCACTGCTTGTGAAACAACTCTCCTGTAGGTGGGGAGCCAGGGGCTCGATCTGGGATTCTTATGCTGGTCCTTGCGCTTTGCACCACATGTGCTTAACCTGCTGTGCTACCGCCGACCCCCTGTTACATTTTTTTACATTAGTTTAAGGACAAAAAAGTTTAGACGTACTATAAAAACAAGGAATCTGAAGTACATATGTCTTAGAACTCTATTATTTAACCACCTGGATTCTAAACCAAGTTATAGAAGAGAGATAAACTATTGGTACGGTTATTCACTTAAAAATATGTTTCTTGGAGCCAGCAAGCTAGTTCACTTAAATGGTACACTTACCCTCTTGGGGCATGGCACAGTTTTGAGCCCTGCCTCCACTGCCCTGAAGGGAGCTGCAGTGCAGTGGTGCATTCCTCTATGTCTGTCTCTGTATTTGTCACTCTACCTGCAAAAGTCAATCTGGAGTGGAGTAGCCCCTGTTGCAACCAAAAAATAATGCCTTTTAAAGTTTATTTTTATAGAATGCCTTAAATGAGCCCAGAGCCTTGTTTATGGGCAATACCACTGTTAATTTGCCTCTCCCCTGGTTAATCTTTCCATTTTTTACTTTAGAGAGAGAAAAAGGAAGAAAAAAGAAAAGTGAGAGATGAGAAATAGCACAGCTCTGCTCCGCCATTCATAGAACTCCCTTGATTTGGTCCTAAGCAGTGCTGAGGTTCAAACTCAAAACCTCCAATGCTTGGGAAGAAAGATGAGGCATGCAGTGCTACTTCCTTGTCAGGCCAGCGACACGAGAGATGACCCAGGAACCAAGTTCGTGGCAGTGAGGCAGTTCAAATCTTTATTCATCCAAACGCCCCAGAGTTGCGCAGTAGCACACCTGGCTAAGCCACGTGGCACCAACTGCAGTGGCCAGCGTCAGCCTCCTGATCAGCATGTGCGTGTGCTCCCTGAGGCCGGAAAATGGAAGAGCCAAGTCAGAAACAGAAGTGGCCTGACAATACCATCCATACATACATGGTTAGGAAAGGGGTGGAGAAAGGTAAAAGGGGTTGGGAAAGGTAGGGACTTCCTTAGCAACTGTTGCTAGGGGTCTAACTGGTAGGATTAATATTACTCTGAGGGGAATTAGGGAGGAGACCTTTCAGGCAAAACAATGACTATGTAGATAATAAGGGAGCAGGCCATAGTATCAGGAATGCAGGGTGTTTTGTGAGGCAGGGAGTTGGATGAGGGAAACCTTGGGGGGTTGTGTCCCTCCTTGCTCGACCTCTTAGGAGAGAGAGAGACTGATAAGATGGATGTGCTCCTCAGGTCAAGCCCTGCCAAGCTCAACCACATCCTCACAATTTCCCTACACTTCCTGGCCCTTCTTGTATTGTTTTGCTATTTACTTAAGTCAATTTTAACCTACTGGTTTATATTCTATTTCTTCTCAGGTATTCAGAAGGTCAGATTCAAAATCAGTGTTTATTTTTATTCACGTATGTTTAGAACTGCTAGGAAATAATTTGTCCTGTTCCATAAACTAGTATTGAAAATACACAACAATGAGAAGGACAGCTCAAATATTATGTGAAGAGGAATTTATGCAATCCAGAAATATTGGAGTGGGTAAAATTTCTTCAACAGGAATTTAGTGGGATATACCACCACTTGGAATCTTTAGTAGAAGTATATAGAACTCTAGGGAAAAAATATTCATCCGTGATAAATTAGCATACAGCTCTGTGCAGTCATTTCAGGCAGGATAGAGAGGATCGTAAGTTTTAGAGGCTAAAACACATCTTCTTTGTCATGTGGAGACTCAAAGCAGAAGGCATTTCAGACCGACATAACGCAATCCATAAGGCAATCTAAGGAAGAAATCTGTTGCAGGCTAGTATGATTGATGATCGCTAGAGAATTGAATGTGACTTATGGGAAAGTATAGGAAGAACAAGCAGAATCCTGTCAGTATGACTTCTCTAGAATGCAAAGGAACAGTATGTAGATGTGTGAAGGCACAGTGTGTGTGAAACAGAAGGTACCTGCTGTGGAGTCCGCACATCTGAGAGCAAGAACTGGGGCAAGTGTGGGACAAATTCAGACAAACTAATAAATAAAGTAAATCTGAAGGAGTTTTCAGACTACAAACATTTAGCTAAGCAACTCCAGATAAATCCGTGTGTGGTTTTTCTTAGTATAAAGTCATCATCTGAAGGTGGAGGCAGAGAGGTGAGAATCATCTAGTGAATTCTAAGATTTCCTAATGTGGGTACTCAGTTTTCTATGGGAAATAGAAATAAATTCTGTATTTTAATAAGTTCTATGTTATCAAGTTGACAATTAACTAAAAAAAATAATAAATTGGGGGGGGCTGTACCTGGCTGAACATAATACACATGACTGATTGTAAGGTCCTGCGTTTGAGCCCATGGTCCCCACCTGCAGGGAGAAAGCTTCACAAGTGGTGAAGCAGGGCTGCAGGTGTCTCGCTGTCTCTCTCCTTCTCTATCTCCCCCTTCCCTCTCGATTTCTGGCTGTCTCTATCCAATAAATAATAAATAAATAAAGATACCACAAAAAAATCTCAGTGAAATGGTTTTCTTTCTAGATTTTATTCTATGTCAATCCTTTTGATCATGGCACCACTTCCTTAATCAAAGAATAAAAGCAAAAGGACTTTGGGAAAAAAACTTTATTTTGTTTTAATTTTTTTTGCCAGAATACAGCTCAGTTCTGGCTTAAGGTTGTGCTGGGGCCTGAACTAAGGCCTTTAGTGCCTCAGGCACGGAGAGTCATTTTGCATAACTATTATGCTAACTCCTCAGTCCAGTGGGAAATATTTTTAAGCAGATAAAAGTTTGCTACTGACTATAGATGGCTGATAGCTTTCTTTGTAAGACTGAGAAGTCAGAGGTGGTGGGTGGGGAGCTTGCTGAAGGGGCAGCAGTAAGTGTTGTAATCATATATATGTTGCTTTTGTCTTTCCTTTTTTAAAAAAAAATTAATTATCTTTATTTATTTATTGGATAGAGACAGCCAGAAGTCAAGCAGGAAGGGGGTGACAGGGAGGGAGGGAGACAGAGAGACGCCTGCAATACTGCTTCACCACTCTCAAAACTTTCCCCCTGCGGGGGGCCTAGGGGGCTCGAACCCGGGTCCTTGCATATGATAACATGTGCACTCAACCAGGTGCACCACACCCGGCCCCATTTGTCTTTTCTTAAAAGGAGTCACAGACATATCATGATTATTCGAGATTGTCTGTGTTTATCCTTGGTGTCTGAGAAATGCCTTTAATAACCTCATAGATGGTAAAACGAAACTCCCGTTGCATTACTTATGATCCGAAAATTGATCTTCATGGCAAGTCTACGACCTGCTTCCTGCTTTTTTTTTTTTTTTTTAATTTCATCTCTCTCTTCCTAGATTATTTCCAAAACTGTCTTCTGTTTGATTTTCCCCCACTTTGCCTTTAATTAATTCTATGGCACCATATTGCACTGGTCTTTTTTTAATGGGCTTTCTTAAATATTTTCTTTAGACTAAAGCAGAGTACAAGTAGAAAAAATGTGTCATATTTAGATTTATATATCAGCCCAATGCACACTAGTAGAACTGGAGAAGAGAAAGAGGAATGATCTTGTTTCAGACACCTAGAATTGTGAAAACTAGAAATAAAGTCAAAAATCATTAGAAGAAGAAAATAAAAATTAGTACAAATAATTTTTAGGTAACTTTAAAGTGGATGTTTTAATGTCCACGTCCAGCAGAAAAGCAATTACAGAAGCCAGACTTCCAACTTTCTGCACCCCATAGAGATCTTTGGTCCATACTCCCAGAAGGATAAAGAACACTGAAGCTACTAATGGAGGGGCTGGGATGTGGTTCTCTGGTGGTGGGAACTGTATGGAATTGTACCCCTCTTGTGGTCATTACTAAATTCCTAATAATAAAAAGAAGAAGAAGAAGTTGAAAAATAAGAAAACACCAACCAGAACTTGGACTGGAGTTGGTGTATTTCACCAAAGTGAAGGACTCTGGAGTGGGGATGGGAAGGGTTCAGGCCCTGGGACGTGACGGTCAGAGGAGGACCTAGTGGGGGTTGAATTGTTGTGTGGAAAAAATAAGAAATGTTATACATGTACAAACCACTGTGTTTTACTGTTGACTGTAAACCGTTAACCCCTCAATAAAGAAGAGAAATTAAAATAAAGCCAAGTGGGTATTGTATTTCCTGTGCCATTCATTCTTCAGTCCTCTTATAACTTTGGTCTCCGTGGTCCTTTTTTACACGACTACATTTTGGAGACAAATGGTGGTGTGCCAACTCTACATGGCTAAGTGTTTGATTTACTTATTGCTAAACTTTTTTTTTTTTAATTCAGGAATCTTTTGTGTGAAAAGTATAACAGGAATAGATGAAACAATGATGTTTGGGAAACTGTAAAATCCAGGAGGAAATGTTGAAAGAAATCACATATGCCCTAATAGTCACTAAAAGCAAATGGAAATTAAATGGACATGGGTGAAGTTTCACATATCTGAAGAAGAAATAAATCATTTTATTCAGTATGGCCTCCATCAGATGGCCTGGGGTATCATGTATAAGTTTGCACTTAGCAAAAGGAGACATCAGTACCTTGGCTAGACTCCAAAGGGATCCGAAGGGAACAACCAAGATGATAAAGGGATAAAAGGACTGGGTCTGTAAAGACAGATTAGTGAAAGTTAATGTGTACAACAAAGGGAAAACAAAGAGAGGGACTGAGAAAAAACAGTACCACAAATGAGCAGTTGGAAACTCCAAAAGAATCAAGAAGCTAACTTGGGCTAACATCCATTAGGCTAACTAAGCAGAGTCAGGCTTCTAAGATTCACTTAGGGGATCACAAACATTTTAAATTTCTACTAAAAGTCAGAAGAAAAATGAACAAGATAATAAAGAATACATTGACATGAATCAAGCCTGGACTGTATTTGTCTTGATGTTGATATATTCATAGAACCTAGATTTTAATTTGCATTTATGAAGGAAGGATCCCACAAGGACAAAAGAATCAAGGGGACACGAGAGTCAGATATGGAAGTAACCTGATGACTTTAAGAGGAACACTGGCTCCAAGTAGCCCCGTGAAAGATTGTTGCGTGTTAAGCACAGATGACTTTGAGATTTTGCAGTGAGACACCCTAAGATGGTACTAGGAGGGGAAAGAGGCTCATTTTCTGCATCAGTGAAATTCCAAGCGCGCTGTCTTGAAGGCTTTCGATGTGTAAAACCCCAATATAATTAGAATTCACAAGAAGCCCTGGGGCTCAATTTGTTCCATACCATCTTCTACCCATCTCCCATTTTCGTTATTTTTTGGTCTCGTTTGGGAAGTGGGGTGGGTCATTGCCTCTGGATGGCTTTTTCAAGTAGAGAGACAATAACAGATATAAGGGGTTGTGGGGAAGAGAATAGGAGGGAAGGATACCACCGCATCGGTCTGTCAACTGGGTCCGCATCAGCGTGGGACCCAGAATGCAGCCTGGGTAGCACGCATGGTGAAGCAGACACCCTCTCAGGTAAGCTACATTGCTGGTCCTCAAAAACAAAAAGAAAAAAGAAAAAAATGTTTCCTTTTTCTTTGTTGTCATCACTGGGGCTTCACTGCTTTAAGCTGACTTATTCCGATAGAATGACTAGGACTTAGGAGCTGGCGGGTGGTGCACCTGGTTGAGAACACATGTCACAGTGCGCAAAGACCCAGGTTCAAGCCACCAGTCCCCACCTGCAGGAGGAAAGCTTCACAAGTAGTGAAGCAAGTCTGCAGATGTCTCTCTGTCTTTCTCCCTCTCTATCTCTCTCTCTCCATACCCTCTCGATATCTGGCTGTCTTTACCAAATAAATAAAGATAATAAAAAGCTCAAAAATGTTAAAAAGGGAAGAAAGAAAAAAAGAAAGAGAGGAAGGAAGGAAGGAAGATGAAGACTTAGAGATACAGAGAAGGTGGGCCGGGAGGTGGCGCAGTGGATGAGGCACTGGCCTCTAAGCATGAGGTCCTGAGTTCAGTCTCCGGCAGCACACGTACCAGATGATGTCTGGTTCTTTCTCTCTCCTTATCATAAATAATTTAAAAATATTTTTTAAAAGATATACAGAGAAGAAGGTATCATAGCAACAATGCTTCCCTCCGTGCAATGAAGACTGAATTCAGACCTAGCTCACCAGACCTCTCACCTTCTGCATCCCATAAAGAATTTTGGCCCATACTCCCAAAGGGATAAAGAATAGGGAAACTTCCGATGGAGGGGATGGGATACAGAACTCTGGTGGTGAGTATTATATGGAATTGTACCTCTCTTATCCTATAATCTTGTCAATCATTATTAAGTTAAAAAAATAAAATAAGAAAACAAATGAACAAAAAACCAGAAGAGTGTGAATGGCTTTCCTTCAGCTCTCTTTTTACGTAAACCCAAATAAACACACTACATACTAAAAAAGTAGGAAAGTCAGGTTGGTGTCATGGTAGCATCTGGAATTTGGTGGCTGAAAAAGAGTTAAGATATAAAGCAGAACAAACTGTTGACTAATCAGGAACCTAAAGGTAAGAATATTGCAAATGAAGACTTGGGTCTCTGCTTTGGAAAAAGCTAGTTGGTCTATTTTAAGTACAGTCCAAGGAGCCCATGACTTTACTAGTTTTTGCCTGAGCCTAAGTTCCCTGGGCAGACGCCCTCACCCATGTGTCCTGGAGCCTCCCCTCCCCAGAGCTCTTCCCCACTAGGGACAGACAGAGAAAGGCTGGGGGTGTGGATCCACCTGCCAACACCCATGTCCAGTGGAGAAGCAATGACAGAGGCCAGAACTCCCACCTTCTGCTCCCCATAATGATCCTGAGTTCATGCTCCCAGAGGGATAAAGAATAAGGAAGCTTCCAATGGAGGGGAGGGCGTGTGTGGAACATGGAACTCTGGTGGTGGGAACTGTATGGAATTGTACCCTGTTATCTTCCAATCTTGTTAATCATTATTAAATCCGTAATAAAAAGGATTAAGAAACAACACCTGCTCATGCCCATGACAAAGCAAGGACATGATCTAAGGGATTTTCTCTTGCTTTCCCTCCCAAAACCAGGCTGAAAGTAGATTCTTCACACCTGTGAGCTGTGCCATTTTGAAAGAAATACAATGTAATCATTGACACTAGGATTTGAAAGGCTTAACAGTTGAAACTGAACAGACAAGATATACCTCAATAAGGTTCAATGGAGTTAGAGTTGTGGTCCTCCCTGAATTGGGGATTCTAATCAAATCTTTTTACTTGTCCAGGTAACACAGAATCGAAACAGATGAGTATAAAGTGCGAGAGGCATCACTTCCACCCACTTCACATCCCTTATTCCCACCCGCACCAGTTCACCAAGACCTTATGTAAGCTCATCATTCAATGCTCGTTTAGTTTCACTGAGAACACACCTAGCCCCTACACTTGCAAATCCAAATTATTGTGTGGTCAATTATAAGAAAAGAGAATACCTGAAGAGCTTATATATTTTTTAACTTAATCTATTATTTCAGAAGGTTTTGGTCTCAGTAGTAAGAATTTATGAGATACACGATTTTCTGAGGCTTTTCTTTTAAAAAAACCGCACATTCTCTTGGTGAGCAGAGGAATAACAGTGGGTGATAAAAGATCACTTTTCAAATGACAATAGCTATTTAAACCAGATTTTCTTGCTATGACAAATCATACGTATGTAGCAATATTTACTCAGAAATCATAATTTTATGGAGTTTATTCTTTTTCCCCCCCTAGGGCTTGCACGGCTCTAGTTTATGGTGGTGAAGGGGATTAAACCTAGGGCTTCTGAGGCATGAAAGACTTTTTGCAACACAAATATGCTATATCCCCCACCTCTAAAATTTATTTTAAAGAAGTGATAGCTGCATAACTGATAGATTTGCTAGTGTATTGTCATATTCCTTAGCATTTAATACCATGAACCTGAGAATATTAGAATCACTAAACAGGAAAATGATGGTTTTATTTAAAGAAATGGAGAAACTTTTACTGTATATAGAATATCTCCGAGGATGAAAAGCAGTCATAGTTGACTTCTCACTATGTAAGATGAAATCCCTTGGGTTAATAAATTCTCCTATACAGCAGGTGAGTCTTTCTTACCTGGAGGGTGATTTGTTTGAATATCATACCAAGTTTGAGTGTGCTGTGTTTGGTATGGAAGATGAATACAGTTGAATTACTCTGCACATAATATGGAGAAATAAGTTGATGTTTTCAGAAGACTATCCAGGTAGGTAGTAGAAAAATCTAGCAGGATGCTGCATAGAAAGAGGCTCTCTGTTTTATTCCATGGTCTGAGTGCCTTCCTTTGTTGTAATACCACAATTACTATTGCTTTGTAGCATACCTGGAAGTCAGGGAATATGATGCTTCCGCCTTTTTTTAATCTCAGAATCATTTTGGCTCTCTATGGTGTTTTGTGGTTCCTCATGAATTTTAGGATTGTTTGTTCAATTTCCTTGATGAGTATAATTGGTATTTTGATGGGGAGTACTTTGAAACTATAAATTACTTTAAGTAAAATCCAAAGGACATGGAACGCTAATTTCAAAGGATTATGCACCTCTGTGTTTCATAGTTAAACTACTTACAAGAGCCAAAATGTAGGAGCAAGCTAGATATCCAATGACAGATGACTGGATAAAGAAGTTCTGAGATGTTTAGTCAGTGGGAAAGTACTCTGCAGTCAAAAAAGACGAACTTGGATTATTTGGAATGAAACTGGAGGTAATTGTGTAACTGAAATAAGTCAAGAGGTGAAGGACAACAGTCAGATTGTTTTGATCATGTATGGAACACAGATGACTAAAACAAATGAACTTGTAAAAATGTAACTATCTTTTTGGGCTTTGTGAGAACTTTGGTGGTTATCAGGGGTGAGAGGTACAGAGCTTTGATGGAGGTGTGATGAATTATACTGACCGTGTATGGTTGTGAAATGATACTGTTGGAAACTTACGATTTTGTTAAACTTTGTTAAATCACTTATAGAAAAAGGCAATGAAGAGAAAGATGTCTAAGAAGAAATCTTGTCTGAACTTTTTGGTTGTTTGCTTTGGAGTTTTCAAAACTCCTTTTTCTACTCTGAACGCCTTCCGTAAAATCTGTGTGTCTCAATATTTGGAGAGGAAGTGACTCTTTTCAGGAAGGTCCAAAATGTGCTGAGTTGTGAGTCAGGGTTGGCCGAAAGAAAAGACAGAGACTATAGGCCAGACAGCAGGAGTTGGAGGGCTGAGGGCAAAAACATCTGGGTTCCATTTAACTTTTACTCCCAAGTCAAAACCACATGCTTGGAAAGGCAAAAGCATCCATCTGCCCGGTCAGCACTGAATATAGAAAGCAATGAGAGCTTCTGACAGTGCAATTATTCCGAAGTTCATGCTATTTTGTTCTTTAAAATTCTAAGAATGAAAAACCAAATAAAACCATAGAAATTAATTTTCTTTTTTAAAATATTTATTTATTCCCTTTTGTTGCCCTTGTTGTTTTATTGCTGTAGTTATTATTGTTATTGATGTCATTGTTGTTGGAAAGGACAGACAGAAATGTAGAGAGGAGGGGAAGATAGAGAGGGAGAGAAAGACAGACACCTGCAGACCTGCTTCACCACCTGTGAAGCGACTCTCCTGCAGGTGGGGAGCCGGGGGCTCAGACCGGGATCCTTACGCCAGTCCTTGGGCTTTGCGCCACCTGCGCTTAACCCGCTGCGCTACCGCCTGACTCCCAGAGATTGATTTTCTGTTCCTGATTTTAAATCATCGTTGTTATTACAATCATATAAATCTTATTGGCATCATTTCATTTGGATATATCTAGATATCTTAATTGTGGTTAATCTAACTCGATTCAAAGTCAATGTTGAGGGTAGATAGCATAATTGTCACGCAAAGAGACTCTCATGCCTGATGCTCCAAAGTCCCAAAAGTTCCAAATTCAATCCCCTGCACCACTATCAGTTAGAGCTGAGCTTTGCTCTGGTTAAAAAAAAGAAAAAAAAGAACGCAAACTCAATGTTGTTACTGCATCGTGCCCAGTGACTCATATTGCCATTATTGCAATAATGAATTTGTCAGACACTATTATTATCATTTAAATTTGTGTTTATTATCTTTATTTATTGGATAGACAATCAGAAAACGAGAGGGAAGGGGGAGATAGAAAGAGAAACACCTGCAGACCTGCTTTACCACTCGTGAAGCTTTCCCCCTGCAGGTGGGGACCAGGGGTTCCAACCTGGGTCCTTGCACACTGTAACAAGTGCACTCAACCAGGTGCGCCACCACCCAGCCCCCAACACTACTTTATTATTCATCTTTTGGGGAGACAAAATTTCTCAGCTACGTATTGACATGTCTGTGACAAGTGATGTGAATGACTAGGTCATATATCTCGCTGTGGTACACAAAAAGCCTCCACACTTATATTTAGCTGTGTTCTTTCTGTATCAACTGCTTAATAAAAAGCAAAGTCATTCATTTAGTTTTTGTTGTTTCTGTGAGACACTAGGTAGATTGTCTAGAGAACAACAATGAAAAGAGCCTGAGTAGGTTTGTGAAGGAAAACTGAGCAACTCATAAAGTTACACATCTTCAAACCCTTCCTGAAGCCGTCGCTGATTTTTACGACGTCGCCTTACATCTTCGTTTCCTTATTTACAAGGTGACCAAGAAGGCAGTCCCCGGAGGTCTGTTTGCTTTTTGCACAATGACCTGGAACCGCTGGGTCACATCTAATTAGTAGGTCATTTATGGAACATGCTCCACAAAAGCTACCAGAGCCAAATAATCAGAGATACAGATTCGGGATTGAATTACAGAATGGCATGGGCTTCTTTTAAGTGTGACTGTATGTGGAAAAGAGCTGCTTTAAGAATACAAGTTTCAAGGCTGTTACACACACACACACACACACACACACACACACACACACACTTTAGTGGATTTCTAAGAAACCACATACACTTCTTCCTTGAAAAACTGAAAACCATGAGTTGAAATATTTTCCTAGTAATTTTGACCCCACATTTTCTATAAGAGAGGTGAACCTTGGGTGCTATGTCACTCAAATTGATGACCAACCTCAACGAAACTTGCCGTATAGACTGGGTTTTCGCCCCCCCCCCCCACTTATTCAACATAAACTCACACCACATATCTTTGCAAATTTTACATTGCCAACCATAAAATTTCTGCAAAGATTGCCTAATACTGCTGTGAAACTATGTTTGTAATGTATTTATGCACATAAAGTGATCAAGTGCATTTTTAAATATTTCTGGAAAGGGAGTTCTGAGCACGTCTTTGGAACCTGAAATTTGCGTTGATGTTTTCAGTGGTCACATTCATGCAAATGATGGAGAAGTTTCTTCACTTGGTGAGATTAATAGAGTCTCTGGTATGCAGTTCAAAGATTTGTGAGTGGTGAAAAGCATTCACCTGGCACCATGTGACACTGAGGTATAGAATGGTAAGTTGGAATGAGCAAGATCATGACAGTCTAAACTATTGCTTAGGATACAGAATAAAGCTCAGTGACTTTAGCAAATCAGCAATTCCCAATAAATGACACTAGTGGATATTTCTAAAAATTTGTTGATATTTCTTTGTTTATTTATTTATTTTTGCCTCCAGGGTTATTGCTGGGGCTCGGTGCACTACAAATCCCATACCTTTGGTGGCTATTTTTTCTTTCCATTGTTGTTGTTGGATAGGACAGAGAGAAATAGAGAGAGGAGGGGAAGACAGAAAGGGGGAGAGAAAGATAGACACCTGCAGACCTGCTTCACCACTTGTGAAGAGACGCCCCTGCAGGTGGGGAGCTGGGGACTCGAACCGGGATCCTTGCTCCAGTCCTTGCACTCTGTACTGTGTGCACTTAACCCGCTGCACTATTGTCCGGTCCCCTTGTTAATTCTTTTACTGATACTCACCAATAAAAGCACCAGACAACTACTTTGGCTATTTCCCACTTATCATATCTATGCATCTGTCCACACTGATTCTTATGTATACATTTCACACTCATGTTCAGCAGGAGTGCTGGAAACCAAACCTACAAGTACCTAGGAATTTGTTTTACTTAATATAGTGCCACAGTTTTGACAGTAATAAAACAGTTCTTCTTGAATTCTAGAGTTCGCACATTTTACCAAAGCAGATGATTTCATTTCATTAGTCCAGAAATAGAAAGGAGGACGAGGGTGCTTTGGCACATGTGGGTGAGCACACACATCACGGTGCACGAGGAACTGGGCTCTTGGCTCTCGTCTCCACCTTCAGGGAGGAAGGCTCACCAACAGTGGAGCAGGGCTGCAGGTGTTTGTCTGTCTCTCTCCCTCTCTCCTTCCTCATTCCTCTCAATTCCTCTCTGTCGTATCAAATAAATAAATGATCTTTAAAAGAAAGGAGGCTAGAGGGACAATAGTATCAGCCAGTCCCCATGTCCCTTGACAACTACTTGCTGGTATCTATGCCTGGCACTGTGGTCAGTGCTAGAAATGAAAAATGAGCAAAGACCACTTGAGCTTTACTTTTAGTTGAGCTTGTAAGCTAGTCAGGAGACTAAGAAGTGCCCAGTCAGCACAGGGATGTGTTGGGTAGTATGCCAGCTCCCCCGGCTTCTGTCTCTAATCCTGCTTAACTAAGCACTGGTATGGGTATGCCTGTATGGCATTGGTTTGATCCCACTCAAAGCTGCAGTCTATTTACATAAATCGCTAACTAAGCACCACCCTCCCTCCAGGGCATTGGTGGTTCAGTGGTAGAATTCTCACCTGCTCCGCCCCTCTCCTTGTCACACCCTGATTTTCCACCACTCCCTTTTTGCTCCACCCTCTCTACGTCACATCCTGTTTCCACCCTACTTGGAGAGTATAAATACAGCTGCTCTTCTGATTAAACACACTTGGAATTGCTTTCCAGCTCCGAGAGTTCCAGAGTGTATCTCCTGTGAAGTTAGTGCCACATGAGCTCCTGATCCCTCTCCCACGCAGCAGCCCAGATCGGCTCCAGTTGAGTTCTCTCCAACCCAGAGAGCACTAGCTTGGGAAGAAGCACCCTCAGGCTATCCTGGCATTTACTATGGCCATTAGTTAAAAAGAAAGGGGGAATTGTTGGTATGCTTCTAATTCTGCTTCTAAAACCCCCTTCTGTTTCATTGGTTTAATACACCCTGCTTAACACTGTATTCTATTTACATAACCACTGTATTCTAGTTACATAACTACTGCAGGGCATTGGTTTAATCCCCACTGGTTCATGATGTGTTTTTGCTCTGCCCCTCTCATAGTACACCCTGATTTTCACCAGTCACTTTTCTCTCCACCCTCTCTACATCACATCCTGTTTACACCCTACTTGGCAAGTATATAAGTTTAGTTTTAGCTTAGCTTGATATAGATTGCGCTGCTTTCTGCATGAATAAAGAGATACTGCGTACAATCCAGCCATGAGTCCCTGGTCGTCTGTCTCCCTTCAGTGAAGCTTAGCCCAGCAGGGATGAGTGTAACATTGCATCCGTAACAAGTTCTCCAAGAAGAGTCCACAGTCTGATGGAAACTTGAATTCAAACAATTCAGAGAGATTTTATCAACATTTTTCAGAGCAGAAGACTGATGGAGAGGAAGAGGTAATAGCGTAAAGAGAAGCAAGAGAACTGTCTAAGGCCAGAGAAGAGCACATGCGGCAGCATGCGGGGAGGACGCTTGAAGGAATGGTAAGGGTCAGAAGGATGCCCGGCAGACAGGGGGAGCCTATAGGAAGCACAAGGAGTCAGAGCGTAGTAACCAGGCTTTGCTTTATCTTCTGTCCAGAATGACAAACAGGAAGTCACGAGGAGTTTTCAGCAGAAATGAGAGAAAGTTTTAATTTATAAAAGGTCAGCATGATGACTGACTAGACTAAGGAGTCCCTGGTGCATACTCGTGCAGGTCAGTAGAAGGGCTTCTGTTACAGTTACCAGGCTAAGAGATGAGGGGAAGGTAAGTGGGAGTGGTAAGAAGACAGCAGGACTAAGAAACATTTGGACGGAAATGTGATAGAACTAGACAGTAGATTACTTAAGGCTGGGATATAGGCACGAGGAGAGATTCGTGAACGTGGGTTTTCTGTGGCTGGAGAAGTGGTGTGTTATTCAAGGAGGTAGAAAACAGTGAAAGAGGACCAGGTTTCTGAGGGAAAATTGTGACTCTTGTTTTCCACAGTGAGTAATTGAAAATTCCATAATAAAGATCAAATATGAAGTTTGAAAAAAATAATTCAATAAAAAATATAAAAAAAGGACTGGATAGCAGTGCATCTGGTTGAGAACACATGTTATGATGTGTAAGGACTTGGGTTTGAGTCTTCGGTCCCCGGCAGCATGGGGAAAGCTTTGTGAGTGGTGAAACAGGGCTGCAGGCCCATCTCTCTCTCTCTCTCTCTCTCTCTCTCTCTCTCTCTCCCTACCTTTCCTCCTGATTTCTGGCTGTCCCTATCCAATAAATATAGACAATTAAAAAGAAATGTGTTTGAGTATGTGTGCCTGAAATTCACGAGAGCATTTTAGAGTAGATACCTATACTTATGTATATCTGCACATTCCCATATGCACATATAATATCCGTATCTGAGTCTTCTGTGTATAGCTTGTAATTGAATTAATATGAGAAAACATTAAAGTAAAAGAGGAAGGCCAGAACACTGAACCCAGAGAAATTAAGCAAAGAAAAAGAGCAAGGAGCAAGCTAAGAAGATAAGAGGAAAATTCAGAAGAGTTGGGTTACAGAAGCCACAGAAAATTAGTATTGCAGAAGGAGCAGGGGTTAGCGTACTCATACCCCATTCCAGTGAGGCTTTCTTGAGTTGCTCAGTTCAGAAGCAACTAAAATGTTCTGCTACTTTCATCTGATATCTCCACCATCTGCCGCAGGAAAGGGAAAGAAATCGGAGGAAAACACCTGGTATTTTACCAGCTCATCTGGAAAGTGACACATCCCACCTCCACTCATTCTACCGTCAGGCAGTGGCCAGCTCAGCCACAAGGGAGCCTGCAAAATCTAAAGGAACAAAGGCATGCTGGCAAACAGTTCCCATCCCTCTGCATCGCTGTCCTCCCCTTAGGGAGCTGAAGCTTGGGTTCCAGGACCGCTCAGTTGCAGTGATCAATGTAGCCCATAGTGGGAACTCAGTAGACCTTATCAGATCCTGATTCCGAAATTTGACGCCACTTCTCTAGGCTGAAACTATTCAACAGTATGATTTTATTTTTAAGAACTTGAAGTCTTTTGGATAAAGTGGAACTGCTGGATCATAAAGTATTTCAATTTGTATTTATTTAAGGATTTCCCATAGTATTCTCCATAACAGCTGTACCAGTTTGCATTTTCACAAGTAGTGTAAGAGGCCATGTTCAGCGGGAAGCTATGACAGAAGCCAGACCTCCCACCTTCTGCATCCCACAATGACCCTGGGCCCATACTCCCAGAGGGATAAAGAATAGGAAAGCTATCAGGGGAGGGGATGGGATACGGAGTTCTGGTGGTGGGAACTGTGAGGAGTTGTACCCTTCTTATCCTATGGTTTTGTCCGTCTTTCCTTTTTATAAATTTTTTTTACAAAAAAGAGTTCCTTTTTCTCTACATCTCTCCAGCATTTATCACTTCCTATTTCGTTCATAAAAGGGCATCCCCACAGGTGAGGTGGGATCTCAGTGCGGTTTTACTTTCTCTAAAATTAAAACTGGAGGTCTCCTACATGTCTGCCGGCCATGTCCAACTCTTCTGGAGAGAAGCGTCCATTCTTATTTTCTGCCCACTTGTTTACTGGGTTGTTCTTTTGTTTTTGTTGAGACGAATGAGTTCTTTATAGATGTTCCACATCAACTACTTATCGAAGGTAGGACATACAAATATCTTCTCCCAGTTTCCAGGTTGCCTGTTTGTCCGAATGGAGTTTTCTTTTGATGTGCAGAGGCTTTTAACTTTGATGCAATCCCACTTATTTAATCTTGTCTTTGTTTCTCTTGCCCATGGGGTTTGGTCTCCAAATGTATCTTTGGAATCAAGGCCCTGGAGTGTTTCTCTGGTGTGTTCTTCTATGGACTTTATAGTTCCAGGTCGAATATCCACATCTTTGATCCATTTTGAGTTCACTCTAGTGCTGTAAGTGGTGGTTTAGCTCCATTTTTCTCCATGTGGCTGTCCAGTTCTCTCAGCACCATTTGTTGAACAGAACTTTTTCCTCCACTGCATGGTTTTGGCTTCTGTGTTGCATATTAGGCACACGCATTCATTTAATAAGTTTGTTCAGTTCAGGAAAAAAATATCTAAGTTGAAGAAGGCTACAGACAAAGTCCTGGAGCCGTGCGGGTTTTCTTCTGCTCATCAGCAGCCTCTGGTGTTGACTGGCCACCTTCGGATCTGCTAAGTTAACTCACACCTATAGATGACCAACGGGAGGAAGCCAGACTAGCCCCATATCATATCAACTTAAGATTTCTTTCAGAACTAAGTTAAAAAAACACATATAAAATATTGGGTTTCAATACTCTGGTTTCTCTTCAGATCACATAAATCTTTTGCCTTTTACTAAAATATTGGGTTTTTCTATAATAGTAAAATAAAAATACCTGAAATGTCTTTTTTTGAAAAATTTTTAGGATTTTTATTTATTAGTTGGATAGAGACAAATATATATTGGGAGGAAAGTGGGAGATGGAGAGGGAGAGAGACACAGAGACATCGTTAGCCCGGCTTCACCACTTATGGAACTTTCTCCTTTGCAGGTGAGGCCCAGGGGCTTGAACCCAGGTCCTTGCACACTGTAATTTGTGTGCTTAACCAGGTGTGTCACCACTGCTTGCCTCCTCCGGATGTCTTAAGCAGTCCTTACCATCAGCTATTTATTGACCCTAATGTCACTTTATTGAAAGAGACTTTGATGTATAAAATGTTTCTTGTCACAAAATTATTTTTCCACATTTACCCAAGATAAGTATCAGTATAGTCACACTTACCAAATGCATTACAAATAGGACTTATGACTATAAAGAATGGATATTGTCTAAATGCATATGTCCCCACAAGTCTCCTAAATTCATATTTTGAAATATGGTGCCCAGGTTTTAAAAAGTGGAACCTGTAGAAAGCGATCAAGTCCTAAAGGTAGAGCCTCATGAATGAGATTCGTGCCCATGTGGAAGAGGTCCAGGCAACTCACTTTCCCCTTCATTCTCCCTTGTGAGGACACACTGGAAAGATACTATCTATTTTTTATATATTTATTTATTTATTATTAAATAGAGAAAGTGAGAAACTGAGAGGGAAAGAGACAGAGAGAAACACCTGCAGCCCTGATTCGTCAGAGCCCTGAACCTGGGTCCTTGCACACTGTAATATACACGCTTAAACAGGTATGCCACTGCCTGTCCCTCCCCAAATTACTATCTATAACCCAGAAATTCAACATACCTGTTGTTTATAAGCCACTAGGATTGTGGCATTTTGTTCTATCAACCTCAACTAGTTAAAACAGAATGAATGCGATTAATTTATCACGATGCAAAGGTGTGACACGGGTCATGTCTGTGCTTCCAGCCTGAGAAAGAGGAAAGAATATACAGTTTTCCAGGATATCGCCTGATTCCAACACTACGTTCTTGTGACAGAGAGCAGACAGACAAGAAAGAAAACGCAAGGGTTCCTAGGTCTTTGTAACTTGGTGTATCAGAAAATTACGGTTTCACAAGTGGAGACTCTCAGTGCAGGATGTAGAAAGAGTGCTGGGTGTGGATCACAGGAGCAGTTACAAAGCTGTGAAGACACTTCACTTTTGAGCTGATCTTTTATTGAAGAAGCGTTCTTTAAAGCATCTTATAAGTTTCAGGTGCGTCCGTTATAAATCAGCCTCTGTGTAGACGATACTAGACCCATCACTAAAAGTTCAGTTCTACCCTACACCATATGCCACTGCATCGTACACTTAAAATAGTCAAAGTGATAACTTTTTAAAAATATATATTTTATTTATATTCCCTTTTGTTGCCCTTGTTTTTTTACTGTTGTAGTTATTGTTGTTGTTGTTATTGATGTCATCATTGTTAGGACAGAGAGAAATGGAGAGAGGAGGGGAGACAGAGAGGGGGAGAGGAAAGACAGACACCTGCAGACCTGCTTCACCTCCTGTGAAGCGACTCCCCTGCAGGTGGGGAGCCGGGGGCTCGAACTAGGATTCTTAGGCTGGTTCTTGCGCTTTGTTCCACATGCACTTAACCCGCTGCACTACTGCCCAACTCCCTAAAGTGATAACTTTTATGTCATGTATATTCAACCAACATTAAAAGAAAGAAAGAAAGAAAGAAAGAAAGAAAGAAAGAAAGAAAGAAAGAAAGAAAGAAAGAAAGAAAGAAAGAAATTATGTGTCTGGAACTCAGATACTTTAGTTTTTGTGTCTTGACTGACATCGTCTCTGCCTATGATTCCATCTCTTAATCCCCCAAATATATAAAAGCATTGAGCTCAGACATCTGGGTTTACCTACCCTGCCAGAATCATGACTTACTTCTGAATTGCTGAGGACCATACAGTGTGTCTCTTCAAGGACTACAGAAGTCCCAGGTATCCACATCTGTTTATCTGTTCGTGTTTCCTTAACCTAGCTGTTGTAACCTTTCCTCTGCCAGCTAAAGAATGACAGGTCAAGAGTGAGCTTGTCTAAGATGCCATTCTAGGACCGGAGGGTAACCCACTCCTCAGGGCATACACCGTACCATGTGCAAAGCTCTGGAAACTCCTAACACCATGTGGGCACACTGAGGCATCAAGGGAGACTCCATGAGCAGTGCTGTGGGGCTGTGAGGTTTCTCCCCACCTACCCCCTCACTGCCCACCCCCGCCACCTTTCTTAATCTCACGAACTGTTGTCTCTAACTAAAAATAATAAAGATTTATTTTCCTCAGTGGGGGAGGGGATTAATGGTTTGCAGTCGACAGTAGATTACAGTCATTAGTCCATGTGTAACATTTCTCAGTTTTCCACATGACACTCTAACCCCCATTTGGCCCTTCTCCGCAGTCATGTTCCAGGACCTGAACACCCCCAGCCCCCACCCAGGGTCCTTCATAGCACACCAAGCCCCATCCAAGTTCTGCGTTGTGTTTTCCCATCTGTTCAATAATCAGCATTTTTAAAAATCAGCCCACAAGTAGTAGAAATGGTCGTGCATGAAACTCAGCGCTGTAAAAGGTAAAGAAATCATTCTATCTAGTCATTTCTCATCTCTAGACCTGTCTTGACAGCATGACATAGTTCCAGACTCTCCTAATCTAATTTATTTATGTATTGCCACCAGGGTTTGTTCCTAGAGCTCTGTGCCTGCATGTCTTCCCTATTCCCAGCAAAACAAAACAAAACAAAACAGTTCTCTTGGATAGTGAGCTGCTTTGTCATGTGCACAACCCAAGTTTGAGCCTGGTCCCCACCTCATTGAAGGAAGATTCAGTGCTGCTGTAGTCTCTCTCTCTCTCTCTCTGTCTGTCTCTCTCTCTCCCCCCCCCGTCTCTATCTTAAAAAATTCTTCCCCTCCACTTTCTTTTATAAAGTAAAAAGAAAAGGGAAACGGAGAAAGAGGGGAAGACACCGCAGCACTGCTCCACTTTTTATGAAAGTTCTCCCCATGCAGGTGGCCCCACGTGGTGGCCAGAGGCTCAGATCCGGGTCCTTTGACCTGGCAACATGTGCACTCTACCGGAGGGCACGTCTCCCAGTCTCCCCAGACTTCTGAGTCCTGTGAGTTTATGCATATCACATGGAATTTATTTATCAGCCAGAAAATTTCTCCACACTTAGAGTTCTCATTACTCGTTGTAAATGAATAACTTGGCGATCTGATTTAAACACGACACTTGTCAGAGGGCTTAAACCCAGACTGTTCCCGAGAAGCCTGGACTTTGAGATGTGCCAGCCAGCTGGAGTTTGTAAACACAAGAATGACGGTCAGTCTGAGGCCCCAATCTGGGGCCGACCTTCACTGAGCTAGCTCATCCAGGAGGACTTGTTTGGTGCACTGCATCTGACATCTGTTCTCCGGCTTGCCCATTTAATGCTGTTGCCCAATAGTTTGCTGAAATTAGGGTGTGACCCATCTTGTAAATATCTGTAACAGCTATAGCAGCTAAACATGTAGAGTGGCTAAATTCTTCCTTCCGTTTTCTTTTAAGCTACTCTTTTGTTTGTCTTTTTTTCCTTATAAACATTGCTCCCAATTTTCCAAGGCTTCTGCTAGGTGAGCTCTTTTGACCAGATTTAGTCAGTGGAATGTGAAAAGAAGTGAAATGTGAGACGTCTGTGTGCAGGCATTGAAGAGGTTTTGTACCATTGCCACATACTCTCCACTATTCCCAGAGAAAGGTCCCCATGTCTGAGTGGGTAGAAGAGTTTCCTTCTAAAGGGCCAGGTGGTGGTGCACCTGGTAAAGTGCACACATTGCAGTGCACAGGGTTGCAGGTTCAAGCCCATGGTCTCCACCTGCAGAGGAGCAGGGCTGCAGGTGTCTTTCTGTCTTTCTCCCTGTCTCCCCTCTCAATTCCTTTTGTATCTATGCAATAATGAATAAAGAAAACATTAAAAGAAGAAGAAGGAGGAGGAGGAGGAGGAGGAGAAGGAGAAGGAGAAGGAGAAGGAGAAGGAGAAGGAGAAGGAGAAGGAGAAGAAGAAGAAGAAGAAGAAGAAGAAGAAGAAGAAGAAGAAGAAGAAGAAGAAGAGCTTCCTTCTGATTTGCCCTGGGAATGTGCTGTCGTTGTATTGTTTGTTTCACAATTTAGACAAACCTATCCCGATTAATAAACCCCTGAGCATGTGATGTTTCTACCCAAGGCAACAACTGCCGTACACTATGTAACATACACACCTGATTTTTATTTTTAATTTTTATCTGTGCTTTAATAATGTTTAAAGTAGTATAAGATCACAGAGATTAAATTCCACATCATGCCCACCACCATCATGTTTACTGGCCCCTCCCCCCATGGTAACCACAAGATGCTTACAAGGTCCTAGAGACATCTTAGTTTTTCTTTTACAAGTTGACATGCTTCAGTTCTTTAATTCCATGTATGAGTAACCCATTTGGTAGTTACTTGTCATCTTCTTACTTATATCACTAAGCATAATCACATCTCATTCTATCCATTTTGCCCCCAAAGAACACCGTATCATTTTTAGAATGCACTGCAATATCTCTCTCCATATATATATATATATATATATATATATATATATATATATATATATATATATATATATCCCATGGCCTCTTCACCCAGTCATCTCTCTCTCTCTCTCCATATATATATGTATATATCCCATGGCCTCTTCACCCAGTCATCTCTCTCTCTCTCCATATATATATGTATATATCCCATGGCCTCTTCCCCCAGTCATCTCTCTCTCTCTCCATATATATATGTATATATCCTATGACCTCTTCACCCAGTCATCTCTCTCTCTCTCCATATATATATATGTATATATCCCATGGCCTCTACTACACCCAGTCATCTCTCTCTCTCTCCATATATATATGTATATATCCCATGGCCTCTTCACCCAGTCATCTCTCTCTCTCTCCATATATATATATGTATATATCCCATGGCCTCTTCCCCCAGTCATCTGTTGATAGGCATTGAGGTTGTTTGCAATCTTTGGTTGTCGTGAATAATGCAACTATGACCAGAAGGGTGTATATACCTCTTCAAACTAGTGTTGCCAGTCTTAATTTTGTCTTACAGACTGAGTATACAAGGTGATGTTTTGTTCAAATCTGGGTTCTGGAGTAAGGATGCTAGTGTTTGAATCTGGGAAACACCATCTACTGCCTGGGTGATTTGGGTTGAGTGAGTATCTTTTTCAGCTTTACAAAATGCAAATGAGAAATTTCTTAACCTCTGTGGGTAGCTGTGAGGATCAAACGAATTACAATGCTCATTAAAAATATAACAACTACTAAGACAGACACTTATTATATAGTATTTGTTATTATTAATCTCTTCTTTTTTTTTTTCCAAATCTGAAAATCAGCTCTGGCTTATGATGGTGTTGAGGATTGAACCTGGGACTTTGGAGCCTTAGGAAAGAGAGTCTCTTTGCATAACCATTATGCTATCTATCCCCATCCACATAGTATTTGTTATAATTAATATGCATGGCAGAATCTTTAGGAATATCACTGACTTTGCATTATGATAATCTGATATATGCAAACTTGGTTGTATTTATTTAGCATTCAGATCATGAGTCCTAAACTTGATTTACCTTAAAGAAGAAATATTAGACCTAATCATCAAACAGCTTATAAATAATTTTTGAGAAGACAGACACCCTCTTCCTATGTGGAAAATGAGCAGATGTTTCACATTTGCCATGGTGCTTAGAAGTGTATATATGCTTAGTGACTCCACACAAGACAGAGTTTTCTCTCTGACTTATTTTATTTTAGAAAATGTTAATGGAAGCCTATCAGTTCTTTATGAAATGCATTTTGAGCATTTGAGCAAGCATGAGTCCACTGTGACGTTAAGATCTGATTTTGTTATAATTTGATTTCTCTTATTTTTCAAACAACACATAGCCAGTAGGCAATATCTTACAAGCAATATTTAAAATTCTCAATTGTGTTTCCCATTTGAAAGAAGTAATGAAAATATGTGTAGTTTCATTATATTTTAATCTTTTAATCCCTTATCTTACTTAATTCAAAGGTGTGGTCCTATTTTTAGTCTACTGATTCTCCATTCAGAAGATATTTGCTAATAGAAATCTTATTTTCAAACCGCAAATTAAAATAAAGTTTACATTAATAATACTTCTAGTAGAGACATTCTAGAATATGTCCCATTCTTATCTTCCAGAATTTTTTTTTCTTTTTGGCCTCCAGGGTTATTGTTAGGGCTCGGTGCCTGAACCACAAAACCAGTGCTCCTGGAGGCTATTTTCCCCCTCTTTTTGTTGCCCTTGTTATTATTATTATTTATCATTATTGTTGTTATTTTTATTATTGTTGTTATTTTTATTATTGTTGTTATTGATGTCGTCGTTGTTGGATAGGACAGAGAGAAATGGAGAGGGGAGGGGAAGACAGAGAGGGGGAGAGAAAGACAGACACCTGCAGACCTGCTTCACCTCTTGTGAAGCGACTCCCCTGCAGGTGGGGAGCCGGGGGCCGGAACCGGGATCCTTATGCCGGTCCTTGTGCTTTGCGACACCTGCGCTTAACCCATTGTGCTACCTACAGCCCGACCCCCCAGAATATTTTTATGTTCACTGACTTAAAGGTAGAATTTAATTAGAAGGAATGTGAATATAAATGTGTTTTTACTTGCAGAGGGTAGCGGCTGGTCCTAAGGCTTAGCTTTTAAAAATAAACTAGGAAAAACTATTTTAAAAGGTTTCATGTATCATTAATTTTCTGTGGAAAAAATAGTTAAGAGTTCATGTAATCGGGGTCCAGGTTGTGGTGCAGCGGGTTACACTCACGCAGTATGAAGCTCAAGGACCGGCCTAAGGATCCCGGTTCGAGCCCCGGCTCCCCACCATCAGGGGCGTCACTTCACAGGGGGTGAAGCAGGTCTGCAGGTGTCTTTCTCTGTCCCTTTCTATCTACCTCACCCCTCTCATTTTCTCTGTCCTATCCAATAAAAAATTAATTTTTAATTATTATCTTTATTTATTGGATAACGACAGCTGAAAATCGAGAAGGTAGAGGAGACAGAGAGGGAGAGAGACAGAGAGACACCTGCAACCCTGCTTCACGCTTGTGAAGCTTTCCCCTTGCAGGTGGGGACTGGGGGCTCGAACCTGGGTCCTTGAGCACTGTAACGTGTGCTCAACCAGGTGCGCCACCACCCAGTCCCCAAAATAAATTTTTTAAAATTATTTATTTATTTATTTATTTATTCCCTTTTGTTGCCCTTGTTGTTTTATTGTTGTAGTTAATATTGTTGTCATCCTTGTGGGATAGAACAGAGAGAAATGGAGAGAGGAGGGGAAGACAGAGAGGGGGAGAGAAAGACAGACACCTACAGACCTGCTTCACTGCCTATGAATCGACTTCCTTGCAGGTGGGGAGCCGGGGGCTCGAACCGGGATCCTTACAACAGTCCTTGCACTTTGTGCCACGTGCGCCTAACCCACTGGGCTATATTACCTGACTCCCTAAAATAATTTTTTTAAATGACTGCCAGAAGCAGTGGCTATGTATGTAGTGCCACCAGAGTCCCAGCGACACCAAAGAATTCATATAATTCATTTCCCATAAAGGTCAAAACAAGCCATCCCTAGTTTTTGCCACCTAACACTAAAATTTTATTTTTCATAAAGCAGACATTAGACAAAAGAGCGTTTGGGTTTTGTTGTTGTTTGTTTGTTTTGTTTTTACCAGGTGAAAGACACAGAATGATCACAATGTCTTTTTACACATGACTGGATTTAGGAGAACTGAGTCTTTGCTCCACCAGGAAATAACCTTCACATCTTGTGTGGAAAACTACAAACATGAATGTGAAAAATTTCTCCTGTAGTCCTGGGACCAGAATAGTTTGCTCTGCTGATGGAATGCTAGGTCAGGAAATAG